>NW_010563684.1:0-4770 GCF_000687285.1 Phaethon lepturus | reverse complement strand
GGATGCCATGCTCTGGCGCAGCAGCTCACCTCAGCGTCTGGCATTTAAGTATGCGTATGCTGAAACGTGTATGTCCACTACTCAGTGCTGATTCTGTTTGCCAACTTGTATTTATACTCTTTCAGAGCAGGCGAACGTTGCGTTAGCGTCATACCTATGGGAAGTGCACCCCTTACCAGTAGTTTTTTTGTTTCTTTGATTTGGACCGTGGAGTATGTTCCTCATAATTTAATCTTTACGTGGTTTTTCGCTTGTTATTGAAGACCAAATACAGAGTGTAGGAGACACTGACTCGCTTAGGTGGCAGCAAATGAAGATGCGCATGGTGCTGGTGAACTGCGTGACGTTGTGGCTGGGCAATGAAGCATAATAAAGGCAAGAGCCAAGCCACTCTGGAGGTATGAGGAGTCAAAGAAACATTAGAGTAATTTAAAAAATGTAAACTGTGGCTAAAATCCGAAAACATCGTTTCTTTAAAATTCTTTGTTGTTTACCAGACATCCCTCCTGGAAACCTCTTACCCTAGGATGAGATGTAGCTTGTAGGGCAGGAGGAAGATCAGTTTCTGTTTGGGGAGGCTTGGTTTAAAAAGATAGAACCCCAGCTTTACCTCTGATGTGACTTCCCATTGCTGGGGGGGTGTCTGTACGTGTGTGTGTGTGCCTGGGTATATTTCTGGGTATCCCGCAAGCCATTCTATTCACATTTTTAAAATAAAGAGAACCTAATTAATCTACCTTTTGTGTCAGTAACTGTGTTTTACAGCTTTAGCCACATCCTTATGCATTGCAGGATGAGTCAATACAATTAAAAAGCCAGAGTTTCTTAATTCTTGTTTCAAACACGCACTTAGGGGGATACACAGTCCAAGTGAGTTTTCATTATTTAATGCTGTAGACTTTTAGGTTGCCTGAATCTGCGTTTGTTTCAGTCAGTTGTGATTTTACCACTAGTTATAAAAGGAAAAAAACTTTTTTAGCTCTTAAGTTGCAAAGTTTGTTTGTTTGCTGCCATGTTTCTTGTCATTGGAGACAACGCTGCTAGTACAAGCTCATTTTCCATATCTGCATTGCTTACCTACAATATCTTTTGAAATATTTAACAACAGGCCCACCTATCAAGTTATTTGAAATGATAGAATGATTATAAATAAGGTGATTGTAATCACCAGTGGGAAAGCAATGCTTTCTTAAGACCCCTGGATCTCAAGAGAATAGTTCACGAGGGAGCTGCAATGCTGCATCTTCTTCTAAACCAGAAATTTTCAATGTTACCCCCTCCCAACAAAAAAACAGAAAAAGAAACGTAAAGCCAAACTGACAATGCACTGATGAAAGGAATTACGTGCTTGTCAAGGACGCGACAAATGGGAAATACAAAATTCTGTATCTGTCCGCCAGACGGTTACAGCTCTGCATTAACAATGAACACGAGTTTCATTGCTTTGATAGCATGCCTGAAATCCAGTCTGGAGCAGTGGACCAAAACAGTTTGGCTACAGCAGGAAACTTTTGCTTGCCATTGTGAACAGCAACATGTTTTCTGTAAGCCTGGGAAGAGCACAGACCCTGTTAATGTAGAGGAAGAATATGTGGAAACACAAAAATGTGTTAGCAGAGCTTGATGCAAGCTGAATGTGGTGAACTTACTATCTGGATTCGCTGTGTTTTCAGGTGGGACCCTCTTCTGATATGTGATCTACAGCAAGCTACTTCGAATCGTACGACGACAATGTTATCACTGCCACATCTCTGGGAACCAGTTATTCATAAGTATACGGTATGTGAACGTCTGCATCTTGCATTAACCATTGCTTGTTGGAACAACGCAGAAACAATAACATGAAGGTGCTAAGTCATTGAAGTAAAAGTTTAAGCCACATGTACAATCAATTACACCGAGCCGATCCAGCAGATGTTTATCTGCTAGGCCTGGTCTGTATGCAGAATAGGGAACTGCTTTAACTGTGCCTATGATCTTGAAAATGTATTTATTTACAGATATCAGTAGAAACATTCTACCAGTGTTTCCTTTGGATGAAGTTATGTTGGTACAGTGGTGGTATGTAGATCTACAGACTATTACTCTCTTCCTCAAGCAGAAGGGAGTGGTAGCAGTAGCGTGATGGGTCCTGTACTTTAACTGTAGTGCTGCACTCAAGGCAGTACTATTTTTACATTTAAGAAAAGTCTTTCATCATTTTTCTTCTTCATTCCATTTTCAATTTCTGGTCAATCTAAATTAGATCAATTTCACACACCAGTGAATCCCTAAAGAAGTGTAAATTAACTCCATTTTACCAAACTCAGCCAGATGATGGCAGTTATTCCCCTGATGTTTAGCTTTACATCACCCACCATCTTTGACCAAGATTTCCATAGGAATTAAATCCATATATTGAGCCTTTTTTCCCTCACCCACTTTTTTCCCTTGTGTAAGGAATTGGAGACTGAGACCCACATCGATTGAAGGGAGGCTATTTAATTGGTGACTGACAAGGCCAAAAATGTAAGGTCACTGATAGCTGGCATGTTCTTCTTTTCTACTGTTCTGGCGTGAAATTGTTAATGCACACTCAGGTCCTGTAAAAACATGAGCAAACTGGTTTTATGAGAGTGATTACATCATTGTTTTATGTTCTAAAGCAGTTTGTAGCACACCACGTAACCGTTAGCATGGAGCATCTTCATCTGATTTATGGCCCCAGTGCAACTCTTGCTGAAGCTGGTGGAAAAACGTTTCTTCATGCTGATGGGAGTTGAATTGCACTGCAAATAGCACCTGAGACTTTTGTTTAAGTTATGTTCCCTGCATGAAATTTTTTTTACTGATTCGCTAGTTTTTAGAGATGAAGTATTAAAGATACAAGCATAAAACAAAATTACAAGGAAACTGTATCGCCAAAATAACCTAGAAGAGGACTTAATTATCAAAAATGCTTGTCTAGCTTCAAAAGTTGTAAAGTGATGAGGAGAGATGACTGTTTGCTCCAAAAGTATATATCTGGGTTTAGTGCAGATATATATTTTTATATATAGTTTTGAAGACAGTGTTTGTCAGAAAGGTGGGTGATTTGCTGCTACATCAGTGATGGGAGAGAGAGAAAGCAAGATAAAAGCTGAGAGAGGGGGGAGAAAGGTCATGCTCCGTCGATCAATTTAGTGTGTTTTGGGAGAGCAGTTCACAACTTGGGTAACTTGTGCACTGAATGGTGAAGAGGTTTCCAAATCTGGCTCGAGTCTGGGTCAGTTCGAAGAGAAGCTCCCGGAGGGGACATCTCCCGCTGAAGTGAGGGCGCGTTGATCCTGCTTGCGCTGGCCGGGCTTCTAGCACGCCTGTATAGCCACCCTCAGTAATGCCTGCTGGCCAAATACCATTAACCTGACCCTTTGCAGATGTTTTCTGTGCATTTGTTCAGATGCCTCCTCTATCATCCGAATCTAAGCACCTTTTCAGGAGGGATGTAGGAATAATAATCTCTGTTGCTCTTGGTTCTTCCGAGCTGATTAATTTTTAAATGTTCAGAATTGTTTGTTGATACCTGTTTTTGTAAATACGTTGTTTTCGTGTGTGTGGGAGCATTGGTAATGGAAAGCTGGCTTGAAGAAGATGAGTTTTACGTTCTGCAGGGGCAGAGGTCTGGAAAGGACCCAGCAGGCCATCTGGTCTGCTCTCCTGCTGTCACAGATATCTTGTTATGAAAAGCATGAATGTGTCTTGGTTGACATTTTCACTTTTTTGGCGGAATGTGGCTTTTCGCCGGTGGAGGGGACCTCTCAGAGGGCTGAGGGCAGGTGGCAGGGAGAGGGAGTTGTCCGAGTGGTGACCGCTTGCAGATCTCCGTGTTCCCTGGGCATGAAGAGCAAGTAGCCGTCTCGCTGCTGTGCTTTTAATGAGCTGTAGAGCAAGGGATGCTATGTCTCGCACCTTGTCAGGCTTTTTCTGATATGCGGTAATAACCTTCACGGATTTGCCATCTACCCATATCAAAATGAAATTTCCTTCGGCCAGTGAACGTAGGAGTCAGAAGGAAGTGAAAGTTTTCATGTTTGTTTTTCCTTTTGGGTGTTGTTTTGGTTTTTCTCTTTTGCCAGTTCTCATATAGCATTGCAAACATTTCAGGAAACTAATCTGCAGGAGCATAGCTCATAAAAGATTGGCCTGCCAGAGGACGAGGCTCTGCTTATTACAGAAAAGCTTCTGAGACAGTCACAGCTGAAAAGATTACACACTTCCACAGGAAATTAAATTTGATGTAATATAGTGAAAGAATGACAAAATGGAAAGGGCATATATAATATTTGTTTGTGATTATTAAGTGGTAGAAAAAGGAAAACTTCAGATCCAATAAAGTGCATGTAATTTAGATATGGATACAGAATTCCCAATAGTTTTTTAAAAATTTGTCCCTCCGCTTTCCTTTGCCCTCTCTCGGTGTTGTTATCTCAATGTGGAAGATCATTAACGTCTCATAAAATTATGTCAACTTTGAGGCACGTTAGATTATAAAGCGTTTAAAACAAGTTCCAGAGCAGTCCTATGGAGTCCAGTCAGGTTGCATTCTTCAGCAGAAGGTGCGTGCATGACACCAGGCTGGGGATGAGAGGCAAGAGTTTCCTTCTTTGCTTCGTCTTTCTCCCACGTGGACGCACAGTGCTGACAGAGGGGGACGTTTTCCTTCCCCATCTGCCCATGCCCCTCGCCGAGGCACAGCGTGGTGCGCGGTGGCGGGGGGAAGTCCCCACGCCGTCCCGGCCGCCGAGCGCGGGC
>NW_010563683.1:11240-15059 GCF_000687285.1 Phaethon lepturus | reverse complement strand
GAGGCTGCTCGTGCCGGCCCTCGCCCCGCCGCGGGATAACGCACACGCGCGGTCGTTGTCACACGAGCCACCGGATCTTTGCCGCGGACAAAGCCGCCGCCCCTCTTCTCCCCCAAAGGACACCTGAACACCATTGCCACCACCCCCGGGGTGTGCAAGCCTCGGCCTGGCACAAATAACACGAGAACAAGGGGACGGAGAGGGTCCCCAGCGTACACAGCAGCACGACGACGGGAAGGAAGGGCAATCCAAACCCGCGGCTCCACAGGGCCGCGCGGACGCCGTCCCGCAGCAGAGCTGCCACCCGCCCATCTCAGCACGGCGAGCTGGACGTGCGGATGACGCGCATCTCCACACGCTTCTCCTGCGTGTCAGGGAGCGACCTCCTCCCCTCCCCGAGGCGACAGCGGTGGGGACTGGGGACACAAGCGTGCAGCCGTCATGCCGGTCCCGTCCTCCCAGCTGTGGCTCGGGCTCAAGCAAAGGGAAGGTGGCTGAGCTTGGACAACCCTCCATCACTCTGTGCAGGAGAACCTGCTGCGCAGACTTCCACAGGAATTCTGCGGATTATTAATTGCCTGTAAAACGGGATTGTGATTTATCACATAACTTCTTTCAGCACAGCGCAAGTATTGTCACGTCCTTCATCGTACAAATTAAGGGTAACAAGTCTTCAGCCCCTGCGTGCCATTTTGTCCCGACCTGGAGAAGTACATATGCTGGACTTGCACTGCATTTCCTTTAGCTTTTGCCTAGCACCAACAGCGACTATAAAACTGCACCCCTGGACCTGTACGATTTGATTTGCTTTGATTGCGTTCCCATTTCTTGGTGGAAATAAGAGGCTTTTGGTATGCAGAATGGCAAATTTATCAATTAAACATCCTCAGCACCCTTACTGGACCACATCAGTACTCACAGGGAGAGATCACGCTTCTTCCCACGTACCTGACTGTTTCTCAGCACTTGGCTACTAATTCTCTGTGTTCTTTCCAAGAGTTTGCCACACGATATCCTCCAGCCTGCTGCACCCGAGCACTGTATTTTCAAGAGTACATGCCTCCGTCTGAAACGTTAGCTACAGCGTGTGGGTACAGCATCACACCGATGGTACAAAACACTTGAGACCAAGAAAAGTCTCTTCAACCTTCTTCCACCTCACTGGTGTGATTCACAGGAGCACCTAACAGAGTAACACCACCATCATACCTGTCCTCGCCTACTCCTACTCTACCATACTGAGCTTGTCAGCGGGAATTTTGTCACCAGTTCCAAAGGCAGCATTGATGTTATCAAGCCAAGTGTTTTTATTTTTTTTACTTGGTGGTGGGAAAAAACAGAAAGGAACTGCAGAAGCTTTTGGAGACAAGGATCTCTCCAGGACATGCCAGCTGATATTTTCAAAGACTGACTTGGTGCAACATCAAGGCAGCCAGCACCCAACATGCAAGCAAGCAGGACCAGCTCTGTGCCAGCCATTAGCCAGGCTCCAGGAGCGTTAGTGACTGTGGTCAGGAAGAAGACGACGACAGACAGACTAATACTGTACCTGTCACAAGAGGTACAGCCACATGCCTGGTCACCAGTCAAGAAGTAAACACAAAGAATAAAATGAGGGGGGACCTCTGTGAGCAACCACAGCATCTCAGAGAGCAGCAGCCACACACAAGTCAGCACTCACGACGACTGACCACGCAGTAAATCGTGAGACACCACACTTGGCCTTCAGCCTAGAAACAGGACATACACGTGGGAGGCTGCGTGGGAAGAGCTGGCAAGTAAAGACTGTGTCCCATCAAGGCTGCAAATCTGCCCGTTGCCCACAGAAGCTCACAGCAACCTCGCATGCGCCATTCACCCGTAGCCACTGTATATCTAGTTACAACCCCCAGAAACACGGCTGACTTGATCACCAGGCCTTTATCAGCATTCACAGAGACCAGAGAAGGTCAAGAGAGCCATCATCCAGGAACAGAGGACAAGCACAGCAAGCTCAATGGGAACTTGACAGGCCAAGAGTGACTGCAGTCACGGAGGACAGAGGAGAGCTCGCTGGCGTCACCCTCTTTTTCTGAGGCTCTCAAAGACGACAAAACCTCTGACCTTTGGTTAAACCACGCTACTCTCAGAAGGCAGCTTAGGGGCTCGGGGACTCAATAAGAAACTATTTATCTCAGGGTCATGGGTTCATACCCTCTTCAAGTTCTTTTTTCTTACTCAATTAAAACAGGGGACTCTATCTGCATTAAAAAAAACCTGTTACTAAGGGCATAGCAGATACTGGCTCGTGAAGCAGGCAGATTAAGAGAATAGAGCCCCTCTGCTGCTCCTTGCAAGTCCCGCAGCTGAGCACAGCGACTCTGGGAACGCTCCCTGTGCAAAGTGAACACTTTCACAACCAGGCTAGCAAAGCAAAGCAGGGGATTGCAGGCAAGCAGACACACCGAGCCACCGCCAACCTCCAACAGCAGGTTGGGCACATCCCTGTAAGGAGCATTATGGATAGAGCTGATCCTGCTCCAGCCTCTGAACCTCGTCCTGGGAGACTCCTGTGCATCCCTGTACCACTGCTTTGAGAGGAGGTACGTTCAGCTGGTGACCGCTGCCCAGACAGCTATCCCTCCTACACCAGCTGCTGGTGCTCAGAGGCCAAAACCCCACCATGAGGTTGTGGTGGGGATAAGTAGCAAGACTGGAGATGTGCTTCTGCCTTTGCATGCACAGAGCAAACAGCATCCACAGGGCTTCAGCCCCTGCTGCCAGGGAGCCTGACCACTTTGGACAGGACATCTTCCAGCCCTCAACCCAGTGGTGACATCAGATAGCCCCTCCAGTTTGCACTGAAGGAGCACAAACACTTGTGTGGACACTTAGGACCAGCTGAAGGGAGGAGACCATCTGTCCTCCTCCTGCAGGACCAGTCCCAATGGTGACAGAAACGTGACAAACACAGAGGTCAAGCAAACAGTGGGGAGAGAGGACACCTTCCCCTGTGCCACCAGGCCCAGAACAACACATAAATCAAAGTTAATATGTATCTGAAACAAGTTACTGACAGAAACCAAACCCTCTAGGAACTCCAGCTGCTGCATTCGGGGTTCCTGCTAGCAAGCACAGACACAGTCAAAAGCTTTTTTTGTTGTTGGTGGTTTTTTAGCCCATAAAAAGCCAAGATAAAAACATGCTCCTGCACCCAGGGTGCACACACTCACCTCTGTCACCTTTAGTGGCTTCCCACTGAGAAAACGAATCCTCCCCCCTCAAATGCAACTATTAGGCTTCATAAAATTTTTTGTAAGCCCATACTTTTCTTTTGCTTACCCTTTGGTCCAAAAGCAGAGCAAGGATTCCAGCACAAACTCCCCATGCTCCAGGATGGAGCTGCTGGCCCTGCCAGGGCCCTCCCATGAATTGTGGCCAGCACAAGGGTAACGCAGCAAAAAGGAGGGGTTTGGAAGCAAACGGGAAGCAAGCAGGGTTTTCTTCCATTCACAAATGATGGTAATTATTTTGGAGAGGACTGCATATTCCTTTGGCTTTTAATTAGTAACAAACCAAGTCAACCTCGGTTCATCTGAGTGAGAAACTATTAGGGGCTACGGATCTGCAGCCAAGGAAAGCAAATCTTTACCAGTCCTTCACCCCCAGAATAACTTCTGATTGTCAAGCACAGTTACCAGGGGAATGAATAGTTTCTCCTGCAAGCTCCTCACTCAATTAAACTAATGCAGACAAAAAGGCCAGGCAGCAGCAGCCGGCAGCACGGGGCAAGCCCGATGCACGCACTTGGCACGCGCGGAGCAACCAGCAACCACAGCA
>NW_010563683.1:0-11209 GCF_000687285.1 Phaethon lepturus | reverse complement strand
CGCGGGCCAACCAGAAACCAGAGCGGGTGGGGGGGGGGGGGGGGGAGCAGTCCAGTCGTCGCAGAAGACACCCAAGGCTTCTCCCTGAGATGCTGAGTGGCAAAAACTGGTGGGGTCTGTGCCCTAAAGAGACTTGGGGAAGCTTTAACTGAGAAGCTAGAAGCACACCCTGGAACCGTCATCCATATTTAACAGAGACTGATAAAGATCCGAGGGAGGAAACACCTAAATACTTGATTTATTAGCAATCCAGAACTATCCTATTGCTGCCTCCCCCTCGACTCAACAGCCTTATAATTAGAACTCTGCCTGAAAAATCAGGACAGCCATCAAGCCAAAGCACAAAATAGAGGCCAGAAGAAATGAGTACAATCCTTAGACTTTCTTCTTGAGCAAGAAAGCCAAGCATCTAAAACATCCCAAGCATCTTTCAAAGCACCCAGGAAAAAAAAGAATTACATGCAGTAGGAGCTCATTTTCACTCCCAGTTGCTCTTTGCAGACTGGCTCCTGGGGCACTAAAGGCCCATATGAAGAGGATCAATTCCTCGGTTTCCCCCCTTGTGCAGCTGAATTTCATTAGAAGGATGAATATGGACCTAGGCAGCTACAGTGACATATAGAGGCCTTCCTTACTCTTCACTCCTCTGATGTGCTACAGCTTCATTTTTTCTTTGGAAAGTTAGCCAAATACCCTTTTTTTTCAGGGGAAAGAAAAGCCTCAGGCAGTTTCTGGCCCATGCAACACTGAGCAAACTTCTCCTAATAAAAAAGGCTGCAAGATATTCATTATCCAGGATTTCCAAATACTGTGTACAGGCAAAGTTATCACAGTGGAGTTCGCTGGTCCCCAGTGTATTATTTCTGGAAGCTGGCTGGGGCTGCACTTCATGGTGGGATGGAGCAGGAACAGCCAGGACCTGAATTGCAAATTGCAGAGTCCAGAGACGACTCCAGAATAAACTGCTGTTTCAGCAGCACACATCCATACAACTTGCTTGGCCTCAGAGGCATCATGGAGCTTGCAACTAAATGTTCACATCTGGGGAAAAGAGAGGGAGGCAAGCAAAGGATTCAGGCCAGCCAGGAGCATCATGCCTTCACACGCTACCGACAAGGAGGTGGGGACGTCAGCGTGCAGACAAAGGCAGGCAGCAAGCAGAATCCACTGCTATCTCCTCTCAGTTGGATTTTAATAAGCGTGACTGTGCAAACACAGAGCTAAAACCCATTCCTTCTCAAAAACTAAAGGAGGTTCTGTCTGATTTCAATGGAAACACAGCCTGGCCCTTGCATAGCTGAAGGCAGCGCAAGCAACTGTGGTCAGACCAGCCCAACGTAGCAGTGGCAGGTGCTCTGCAAAGCTAAACCCACAGCCATGAACACAACCCAGCTTAGATGGGCTCCTCCAGCAGGTGCTACTTGAATCCTGGGCATCTCTCTAGCAAAGTGCAATGATATTCAACTTCCTTGTGGGCTCAGGAGGCTGCCAAACATCTGTTGGGATTAGTTGGTTCATGTTTGTAAAGTGCACACAAATGCTATCGTAAGGAAGGGGCTGACCTATTTATGGTTGTGAATGCTGGACCGAACCCACATACTGTATTTGCACATAAGGCTTTATCTCCCCTGCCAGATTTTACTGCGTGAAGCTAGGATGGAGGCACGAGGTGTCACCTACAGTTCACAGCCCACTTTTGGTCACTGCTAATTTAAGCGAGTCATACTGCTCCTCTCCTCCACTTTACACCATCCAGCCGCACAACTGAATTTTCTTAACAAGCTGGGCTAGCGTGGCTCTACCAAAAGCCCCCAAATGCCACACGGGTTGCCCTTTGCAGGATAAAGCCACCTTCCCTCAAGCCTCCACCCCACTCCCTGGAGCCCCACCAGGGCTTCAGATCACTCTCAGCCCACAGATCTCCGGCAGGCTCCCAGAGGCAGAGCTGCAGCAGATCAGCCACCCAAATTCCTCCTAGCAAGGGACTTTGCATCAAGTTTCACATTTCTCTTGGGTGTCCCTCCCTCCCACACAGGCCTCCTGTGAGTAAGGGCTGAGGAACGAGACAGCGAGCATGCACAGCTCAGAAACCACAGTGATAAACAGCCGTGAGGGAGACGAACTCCCCAGGAAGGACAGAGCCCCAAGCAGGTTTCAGGTGGAACCGAGCACATTTGTTAAAAGGATTATAGGTGGCAATGGCTTGCGATGGCAGGGCCACAGGAGCCATACGTTCCTGTGACTTAGAATTGCTTTGCACCAAGGTGCAAGTCCCAGACATACAGCTTTGCTCTGCCAGAAGCTACTGCTCCCCTTTCCTCCGCAGACACATTTCAGTACTTATCAGGTCTCTATCTTAGTCACATTCTGCTAACACACACTTTTTACATCCTTCTCGTCTTCCCTCATCATCAGTCACCACGTCCCCAAGTCAATCGGTCTGCTCTGCTCTCACCATTCTCCACTTTATCTTCACCTCCACCGGTGCAGTCTGTGCTCTCTGCTCAGGTTCACAGGACTCCAACGCGTACAGTTTGGTGGACTCGCTACTCTCCTTTGGGCAGCGTAACAAGTGGCAGGCTCAGCCCAAGATGCTACAGGTCAAATTTAGAGAGACAGACAACACAAGAAAACACTGTCCATGGGATATGGAAGCAAAAACAAAGAAAAGGATGAACAGGGATGCAGGAGCATAACAATACCGTACTCAGAATTATTCATGTCTTTCATTCATTAAATGGATAGGCCTTGTCTACACTTCCATTACTTGTCAGGTAGAACGCGCACAACTAAAACACACAGAAGATATTCCGATCCTAAGCAGGTGCATCTACCAAGACAGCTACGAACAGATGATCCAACATGGGACTTTCTAATAATACACAACTACCTTTGTACATCCAGTTCCACCCATGAAACTGGGCACACCCTTCATTGGGTATGAATCAAATCATCCGAGACATGAGAAATTTATCAAAAGCTGTTGCAAAAAACCCGTAAGATTGCTTGTGCCTTGCTGCACTTCACCTTCAAGGGATGAGGAGCAGTCAACACAGGCAGACAGCCGCCCTCAACACAACAAAGCTCAAGCAGATCACTTTCACTAGGACTTCTTGCATGTGACAGCATGGCCCAAGACCTAAAACACCGCCTTAGGCATGCAACTGCATACAAACCACAGGCTTGGGCTACAGCATCCAGGGAACTCCAGCAGGCAGTGGTGTGAGTATGGGTATGACACCCCGGTGAGTGGCCCGACCCAGTACAAGGTGGGGCACTACCAGCGCAGATGATCTTTGTAACACAACGGAGCACGAGTCCTCTCTTTTTCACCCCAGCATGCATCACAGCAAGGCAATACACCAGGCAATGCAAAGGCAAGGTGATGCCAACTCATCTGCCCTGCATCCTCAGAGAGAGCTGATACCCACCTGTAAAAATGGTGACCAAAAAACACTGCCCATAGGTCATGTGTGCAATGAGGGGATGTGAGCTAACTTCATGTGGAATAACTTACAAATGAACCCATCCTACAGGGATCCTTGTGTGTAGTAAGGCAACAAGCTCTGCTCTCGTAGCTCCTTCTCCTGCTCTACAATGCAGCCCTTAAAAACTCCTCCACAGAATTCCCCGGTCTCTGCACACCCCGAGTTCACAGCTCTCCCACGCAGCAGAGCAAAACACACTGTGCCAAGCCATGGAAGGAGGCGCGCAGCCACTCCATAAGTTGCCATCCTTTCCCCCAGACACTTCGAGTACCTGGGTGGACAGAGTGCCTTAGAAAAACACGCTCATTTATATTAAGTTCACCTGCTGCTCTGGCCTCATTCCCAAGTATCATACGGCAAGGGGGACAATCAAAGAGCTGTTACGTGCCAAGAATGCCACACTCATCCCCCCCAACAACACGGAGGTCCAAGGTATTACTCCTAAATTCCAAAATACACTTCTGCCCCACGGTTTGTCATTTAATGCCACTGTTAGAGCCTTGCAAGTTGTCTGCTTCCTTCACAGTATGATCTCCTGCACTGTACAAGGCTGACCCATCATTGCAGCAAGGCTACAGCCATCCTGCATGTTACAGCACTGTTTCAGGAAAGACAGATAGACATCTCCCCAGATAACTTTAACCCTTTTGCCCATCATTTCTTCCCCATCTGTCTGCCTCGGGTTAAACCACAACAGGAGCAAATTAGGATTCAGATACAGGACAGTGCCTGAACACTTGCTTATCTTTAGACACACAAGTAGCTGCAGAGAGTTCAGCTGGATTACTCATACACTTGAATTTCAGACTTACTATGCGGAAGGTTCACCGAGCCCTCCTTAAATGGCAAAGATGCAATGCCATGTTTTCCAAGCTCGGCTCTGTGCATCCCAAGGAACCCGAGAAAGAAATGGATTCTCTGAAAAAGCACTGAAGTGGAACTGTGCTATGGAAGGATAATTCTCAGTCTCCCACAAAATAGTCTGCAGCATCAGAAGCGATGGAGAGCCACCATGGCTTTAAAGGAAGCTTAAACTACCCTAAAAAATGGCAGTCGTACTGTACACAAGAAAACAAGCCACTGAGGAAGCATCCAGCAGATGATGCAAAGTCCCCATTACCTTTATTCTACTCCTTGAAATATATTTTTATACATAAATACCACCTGGTCCTTAACCATTTTTGTGGCTCATTTCTAGACCTCCCTACCACCACATTTCAGATTCAATAGCATTAAACTGCCCTGGTTTCTAAATGCCAGAGGTGAAGACCAGCTTCCACACTAAGCTAGGCATTTCAATACCCACACAAGATAAGTACAGGCCTTGCCCCTCAGTTAAGGCTGATGATGATAATGCATAAGAGACAGGTAAAAGCAGAAAAGATGGGGGAGATGAACTATAAAGATAGGCATAACTGCAATAAGCAGTTCAGAGTAATCTCCAGAGTCACATGGAAAGGACGCTAACTTCAGTCTGCAATGACAAACAATTCTTTTCAACCATCTCCCTGATTATCAGTTTTGACTGCAAACTAAAGAGAACAACCCTGATCTAACTGTCTCTTTTCTCCTGGATTTCAGTGTCAGGCAGGGATGACACGAAACTCCCAACCTCACTCCTCTCCAAGCCTCAGTGTCCAATCAATAAAATGGAAAGAACAATCTTCCTTCACCTCAGGAAGGTGCTGCAGAAAGAGTCACCCCAACTTGCAAAGCACTCCGATAAAAGAGCTAAGAGAAAAGCATAAAAGGAAATACGTAATTCTGCATTCAGTCCCGAGTTTGAATAGCATGTAGTAAATAAGGCTTGGGGCCACACACTGCATGAAAAGAAGCTGAATAGCTGCTCATTAAGTATCACCTTCCGCTCTGGGCACAAAGAGTAGGTACTCTAGCAATTAA
Source organism: Phaethon lepturus (assembly GCF_000687285.1). Classification (NCBI taxonomy): domain Eukaryota; kingdom Metazoa; phylum Chordata; class Aves; order Phaethontiformes; family Phaethontidae; genus Phaethon; species Phaethon lepturus. Next base: position 5,819 of record NW_010563683.1, on the reverse strand, counting down.
GTGGCTATATCATAACACCTGCTTGCAGGGCCAGGCAAATTAAGGTTTCATCAAAGACCTTCATTCTGGCATTTTGCAGCTCTGGAGCATTTGGACTTTGCAACTTCAATACTACTCTTTTAACCAAGTGCATTGCTTGTAATTAACTACAGGACTGCCACGTGGCCACCGCAATCACTATCTGTTTCTCTTGGGAAATCCAGATTAAAGACTTGTCTTGACCACAGTAATAGCTTGAGGTATCTCTCAAGATTTGCCCAAACCCATTTGTTTTTCATAAACAAATCAAGTCTCTACCTCAAGCGATGAGGTGTGTTAAATTCAAGCCAGCTGATCTCTTTCAGGGGCTGAGCCGAAACAGGAACATCGCTGACACCCGGGCAGTGAGGCAGGGGAGATGCAGCAGCTGGAGTTAAAACCACTTATCAGCTGCTAATCCGATCACTCTCCCAACCCAGCCGCTGCGTGCCGCACACTGTCTGGGAGACTCCGCGCTTTCATTCAATCCTGCCTCATTAAGTGGAGTAATTGAAGTCTGTTAAGGTGAGGTAATAAACTGCTGAAACAGAGAGAGCTCCTTAGGGTACGTGCGCACAGCACATCGAAGATGCACATGCACATTAGTGAAATATAAGCCACAGCAGTTGGGGTACAAAAAACTCAGCAACTGCAGCAGGACTGCCTGGAAGTCACCTGTGAAGCACCCCAAGTTCCTCTTCAAAAAAAAAAAAAAAACAAAAACAAAACCCCTCACCAACCTGAGTGCCATGCAGCCAGCAACATTACTGAAAAAGCCCTAGAGGAGGTACTTCGAATTTGCTCCACTATGCTTAACTAAGCCTTGGAGCTGGACTGCTTTTAGCCCACCATGCAGTGCATCCCCAGCCGCCCCACCGGGCTCCACAGCCCCTTCTTCAAGGTCTGCAGCACCATCCGTCAGCCTCCTGCATCCACAACAAAGCAGCTGGGTCCTGGGTCCGGGGCAGCCTTATGGCCCCTGGCTGCGCCGTCCTGGCTGAGGAGAGCGGCAGGAGAGCGGGAGCGGAGGGAGAAGAGACGACAACTGCAGCTCCCCACAATGAGATCCACTGGCCTAAAAAAGGGAAGGGGGGGGTTTACAAATTGATGCATAAACAAGACCTGAATCTGTAATTCAGAGCTAACAGGGTAGTTTACTGAATGTTAATTAAATCCTCAGTGCCTGTTACCAACTGTGGAGATCAACCTATTTTTAAATTAAATAAGCAATAAATGCTTAGATGAACTTCTATTAAATTTCATCCAGTGAATGAAATATGTGAGGCCTTTAATAGACATTAAACAAGATAGTTATGGCAAGTTAGTTGATATTTTATTACCTAAAGATAATGGTCATATTAAATCTCAACTAACTATTCCACTGGCGGCACAATCATCCAAGACTTGGCGGAAGTTTGCCTGCCTGGAAGCATCACTGGGCAGCGGCAGCCGCAGGAGGAAGGCAGCCAAGTGCCGAATGGCACCTACTCAAGAGGATGCTCAAGTGCATAAACCCATGTAGGCACAAAACAGGATCTGTCCCAGCCAGATCTGGAAACCCCAAAGAGGACTGATGGGCTACCACACAGAAACAAAGCTGGCATAAGTCAGAGACCCTCAAGCATCCCGACCCCCCAGAACCAAACAAAGCAAATTATGGGGTTACTGAGGAATCACTGTATTACGAGGTTCCCTTATGGCATCAGGGGCAACAGAAAATATCCTCCCTAACAGCCTGCAACACTCAAAAGCTTGTATCTTTTTCTAAGAAAAGGTTATCAGCAGCCCACAACCCCACCGATGTTTGTTTTCCTTTCCTGAGCATACTGCGATGGTTTGGGAGTGCTTCTCAGTGACTCACATGTGTGTCACTGTCACCCACAGATCCCAACAACAGATACTGACAGTCTAAAATGACAGAGACTTGCTGACAGCGACTTAAAAATTACCATTTTCATGCCAGCTTTTGCGCTTGCTCAGAACGTGATCGAAACCAGGTCTTTGAGATGAAAGCAGAATCTCCACCAAGGTGTCTCTACCGGTAACCTTAATCACAACGATTAAGTGGGGGTAGTGGGTTTGGGTTGTTTTGGTTTTTTTCACATTTGGATTGGAAACATCGCGAGCCCTACCTGCCCTGTCGTGCCCAGAAGCAGGAGGAACGGAAAGAGCCGAGCCCTGCACCCTGCTAACCCCGCTTCTCAGGCGGGCACAAGATCTCAAAAAGCTTTTCAACTTTGTGGGGTTTTTCTGGTCTGTGGTTTTGGGTTTGATTTATTGTTTTCTTTTCTCTGTTTGTTTCTATTTTACAAAACAAAAAGCTCCCTAAATTAAAAAGAGGAAAACGCAGAGTTCTGCAGACTTTACCAACGCGCTCCTCCAGCATCCCGGCATACACGTGAAAGCCGATTACAACATCTTCCGTCCAATTCCTCCTTCTGGAACCGTTGTTCGTAGAGTTATTTCAAGTCCTGTATTTTCCTACACATAACCCACACTCTTTAAAGGTATTGTTCCTTGCGAATCAGTCCCTCAGATAACCCACATCCTTAGATAAGCTATGGTTTCCGTCTCTCCTGCTCGCTTTTGAACTGTGGCTGCAGTGCCAGTAAGCTCTTTACTTTCCAGCAGAATTACCCTGCTCCGAGCGCGAGAGAAAAGGGAGACGAAGCTACCAGGGTAAGAAAGCAGGCTGCGGAGGACCGAAAGCAGGCAGCAGCATCGCTGTCTCACTCACACGTGCACAAAGCAGAGATGCCGAATCCCAGACTTCCAGCAGGTCATATAGACCTGGTATTCATCTTGCTTCCCTGAAGACTTCCCTCCATCAAAAAAAAAAACATACCTAAAAAGCAGAGATGTACCTCAAGGGAATGCATATTTCTTTGTCATCCCAATGCCATCTTTAAAACCTCTCCCTGCATCCACAGGGACTTCCCTGCACCTGAAGGGATTACCAGGGCTGCCACAGACTGCCCAGGGAAGAGGATGGGCGACCAGCCAGGGGTGAAACCCAGCGTGGTCCAGAGCCAGCCAGAGCAGAGGGTGCAGGTGCTGCCCAGAGCCACGCCAGGGCCAGAAGAGCTTATGAAGAGAAAGGCAGAGCTGTGTGGGTCAGGCCTTCAGAAGCTTGACAAGGAACGAAATGCCACCAAGGAAGCCTTGTTCGCACAACCACGACAGGCAAAGGAATAGAGAAAACCCTGAGGGCACCCCAAGGGTATATGTTTCCACAGACGCATGGAAACTGTCTTCCTGCAAACAATTTGCCATCCACCCAAGCTACTGCTTCTCTCTAGCGACAGTCAACAAGAGATGTTTCAGAGAAACCCGCACAAAATAGTCTCTTCTTTCCAATTAGATGTTTACAACATACGAGGCACCACCATCAGCCGGTATAACTCTGAATGTATCTGTCATTCATACAACCATCCCGTCTCCTTTCCAGACTTGGCTAAATTTTTGTCCTCAGCAACATTCTGCATGATAAATGTCACCACTTAGTTACATGGAAAAGCAGTTAATTTTGTTCATTTTGAATCAGACACTTCCACCTTGACTTGCATTGGTACAAAAGGACACCCCTTTTCCACAGCACTCGCTGTTTCTCCAACACCTTTCTAGCATGTGTCCATCATATAGGAGTGATCTCAAACTACTGGTCAAATTCCGCCAGGTTTTCCAGCTCCCCACCATTTTTACTATCCCTCTCCAGAACCGCATACACCAGGCTTCACTAATCAGAAAGGAGTCACTTAAGTTTCATAGTCGGATATTGTACAGATGAACACAAGCAGCAATTTTAACAAACAAGGCAACGGTCAGACTTCGAAATTGAGTGGTGTCTCCACTCTGACCATGAACCCCCACACCATAATTCGTACTATCAGTTGCAATTAAAAATACATACCGATGATCACATTTAAAAGCACTCCAGCTCCACTGAGACTGTACCTGAAGTGTCAGCTAGGTGCCTTGCAAAACTCACTAGTCCAACTCTGGAGCTTCAGCCCTGAGCATCCTAGAGAAATGAGTGCTTTGGCAAGGGATACACAGCTGAATCTGCCCTTACATTATTTGAAAGCTTGATTTACACTGCACCAGTTCCTGATTCTGGTAAGGACAGGGCCCATTACCTCTCACTAACACAGCACAGCTAAAGACAATATTCAGACCAATGCAACTGCGAGATCCAATGTGCTCTGCAAGTTTCCATGAGACAAGGCAGCTAAACTGCGCAGGAACCCGGGATTTTCTGTACGCTAACTATGATTGCCAGGACAGATAATCTGAAAACCACTCCCAGCCCACCAGTCTAGAGGAAGGTTTTTGCCAGTTTGCCCTCGTTTCACTAGAGCACATCACAGACAACATCATTCAATACTTTTACCCCCTAAAACTGAGTGATTGCTCATCCAAACAGTGCCTAACAGAAGGGTACAGGACTCCCAGAGCTGGAGCCTGCACCGAGACGGGCATGCCTGCCAGCACCCTGCCCCGACATTCAGAGGGGTAGGAGAAGAGCCTACAAGGACCAGAAGACAACTGATGGCAAGAAGGCTCCATAACTGATGAGGACTTCACGGTGTCTCCGTCCTGGACCTGAAGGCCCCAGTAGTAGCACCAGCATCTTGCTGGAGCTGCAGGCAGGATTAGACCTTGAGGGTAGGAGCTCAAGGTGCCAGGTGGCCCTATGGCCACCACCCACTGACAGCCCATCCCACAGGGAAAAACCCTGCAATAAAGGCAAAACAACTGAAAGAGAGGAACAACAGAGCTAATAAATTTAGGAGCGACAGGATGAGAGGTCGCAGGGTGAGACAGAGTAGGCCAACAGGCAGAGAGGAGTTTTCAACAGTAACTCTTTATCTTCAGATGGAAGTATTTCCCAAGGGAAATCCCATATCCCAGAGTATTACTTAGCCTTGCCCGGGCCAGTCCTGCTGGGCAAGGGTGGGGACAACCAGAAAGTCCCTCTGATCCCCAAACTGCACATCCTGGGCTACGCACAGGACAGCAACCAACATTTTCAAGCGTTAACGTGCTTGGTAATGTACAGATGAAATGCTGTGTCCCATTTTCTGGCTTCAAGTGTTCCCCTGCCTTCCTAATATCCCGTATCTGTAACTACCTGGTGAGCCAGCACCTGCTGTATCACCCAAGCTCACAGACATCCAGGTGCTCCCCACTCTCTCTCTCAGATCTTGCCCCAAAAATCATTCCTAGCAGGTGTAAGTACAAACTCTACAGGTCAATGAGTCCAAGGAAGCAGTAAAATTCTCAAATCTAGAGTGTTTCGAAAAACTTAAGACTTCCATGCAAGACCTTGCATTTCACATGGGTCAAAACCACTTTCTGCACAGGGGCCAAGGTGTTGTGGATGTGTAGGAAGATGGTTCCCACAAGCTCTTAAAACTCTGTGTATCAATCACCTAGCAAGAGATAAATATACCAAACAGGAACTCAACCCAAAAAACAAACAACTGGGCCAAAAAGCCAACCCATACAGGCATAAAAAACAAACAAACAAAAAAATAAATCAAAACAAAGCAGGAGAATCCAAGGCTCATCTGTTTCACCAACGGGGCCAAACTATACCTCGAGGTACAGTACCCAGAGCAATTACAACAGGAGTTTCACCATCAACACCTCCTACTCCGGCGCACTGCCTTCTCCCCAGCACAGCCCCGGGGCGTGGAGAGTGCTCCTGAACAATGGCAGGAATAAGGTTTGCCTGTTCAAAAGGGGAGGGCAAGGGAAGGGGGAGGAAAAAAAGAAAATGAAGTTATATGTAAAAAAAA
>NW_010563682.1:6201-13317 GCF_000687285.1 Phaethon lepturus | reverse complement strand
CGGGCAGGACCGGGCGGGGACCGGGCGGGGACCGGGCGCGTAGGGACGTGCGTGCGCTTCGCCGGACGCTTTCTGATGTTCCCTCGTCCTTCGCCTCTCCTGGGGGTTCCCTGGGCTCAGCTACAGCAAGGCAGGGAGGCACCCAGGCGCTTCAGTGCTTATCCACCCTCCTTTTGTGCTTTCCAGAAGAGGGCGGTACGTCAATGGTTAACAACACAGCAGGTATTGGTGGTGGGAACCCACTCGAGCAAGGAGCACTCCAGAAAGAAACCCAGCTTTTTGCCTTTTCCCTTAAACTGAAAGCATGGGAAGAATGGGTCATGGAAAAAGCCACTTGAAAAAGTTGAAGGTCTTGGTAGGGGAACAAGGTTGGTTTGTAAAATGAAGCTTTTGACCACAGGTACTCAGATGATGCTAGTGAATCACAGAGGGAAATGTTTGACAAGAGGAACTGATACCTCTGCCTGAGGTGTTTGTTCTTTATTTTCTTTCTTTGCCTTCTCTGAGAGAGAGCAAGGTAACTAATACAGCCCAGGTGGAGGCTGTTTGTCACTGAATGGTGAACGCCCTTTTTTTTTTCTCCATCCATTTTAGGCTACTTATGTGAAAGAAGAAAGTAAATATTTTGGTTAGCTTTACGTGAGATGAAAGAAAGATCAGCACTGGAACCACTTTTTTGGGGAGGGGAAATGTCATCAGCATATAAAGCTCTTCTGCATTAGAATGCATTTGCTTTAAGCATGTGACTGCTTATTCCGTTATAGTTTTATGTATTGTATTTATAGATCTTCAGAGACAAAAAGCTTCTACAAACTAATTATAGTGTGTTGCCCAGAGCACAAGGTACACATTATTCTATGCAGTGAAATGCACAGATACTCTCATGGATACCTAAAACCTGCTGCAATTTCACAGCTGCTCCACAAACAAATAGATCTGTCTCAAACAGGCGACTACCCCGGCCAGGGTCAAAGCTAGCAATTGTGAATCTCCATGCACCCAAGCCCTTGCCAGCCGCTGCCCAGCCTCCCCAAAGCAGACCTGTCATTACACACAGAAAAACAACAGAACTGAGGTGTTTAAGTCAACAGTTTTAGCAGAGTATTAACAGAACACAAGAGAAGAGAGTGAAGAAATGTGCCAGGGCTCTTTGAACGTATTTTGTCCAAGTAGTTACCTTCCAAATGTTCAAGCTAATAAATACAGTTAACTTTGTTTTTTCTCCCTCATACACTTCATTTGTAACCTGCATGATTTACTGCTAAGAAACCTTTAGACCTTAAAATATTAGACTGGACTATTAAGTTAATCAGTGGTTCGATATAATGAGGATGAATCTGCTTTTGCATCCATTGACACAACTCACAAATGCCAAGTCATCTCTAACAACAAATGACAAATCTATATGCTGTGTACAGCTGAGAGAGAGGACAAGAGCATTGATTATAATGAGTTCATTGATTCTAACAAGTTCAAAGTCACCAATTAACCCAAGACGGGGAATCTCCAACAAAATGAAATGCTGTACCCTTTTCACATTTGTTCCCCTCTTATGGAACAGCTTTGGAGTGGAAGCTAAATAAAGCCCACTGGAGACAGGAGCCATCCTTCATCAGCAAGGGTAATGGACTGGACTGTGACCATACAGCAATGTACATCAGAAATAACCCACTGGTCTCACTGGAGTTACAACTGTGAAGAACTGACCTGTGAGGAGGAGTGAGTCAGCCACTTTGGGGCTTTGCCAGAATCTCAGAAAAACTCACAGCAACTCCCAAGCCTGCTACAGCTGCCCAACCTGCTCTGCCCACTGCACATCAGTCTCAGGACAGGGTATATTCAGCATAGCTGGCTCAGCACAACCTCCCTGCTCCTGCTGCAGCACGAGCGGGGAGTCGCACAGCAGCAGTGATGTTCTGACTGTCCCAGGCCCAAGAGCTGGTGTAAGTTCAGGAAACCCTGAGGCTTTTCCAGCTTAGATGGACCAGCTCCTTGTGAGTGTGAAGGTGGAGCAATTCCTCTGGTTATGCATCTACTTACAGCAGCTCATGTGCTCTCCCCATTGAAACTTTTCTCCCTGCTGAATACACGGGGCACAGTTTAGCGGCCGGGCTCTGGGAGGGGTATTCCTCCCTGCCGGTGCCTCCCCACAGGGGATGCACACTCCTGCGTGGGCCCAGCAGAGCTGTGTCCTTGCCCCTCTGTGTGCTGGCTGGCACCTAACCAAAGGGCACTTTTGTTTCTTGGCTTTCTTCCAGTGCATATCCCAACATGCCTGACGTGTCTCAGCCGTCACGGTTTGACCTGAAAGCCTGTTTTGAGGTGGTGGGATTAGAGAATATAGCTGCCTTTCGCCCCACTGTGCGTGTCCAGCAGGTAGGTGGGATGGGGTCTGCTCACTTCACAGAGATGAAACAGAATTAGGGCTTGTCTCAGTCAAGCAGGGGCTGGATTGTTGTCACCAGGATGGACTGTCCAGGAGCTGCCTGTGTTTGAGAAGAGATGGTGAGCTGGGAGCACATCCCAGCTTGATGTGAGGAGGGGAACGCTGGCACCAGTGAAATCATTTCCCACTGGTTTTGCTGGGAGGTGCTGGTCAGACTGTCCCTGAAAAGCACTGGCTAAAATTAACTTCATGGCCACTTACCCCTTCTGGCCCCCACACTTTTTGATCAATGGCACAGAGGTGGGAGGACCTCGGGGTAAGGGAGGCTCCCCGAGACCTTACATTTGGCCTGTGCTGCGCACACTCCTTCCCCCTCCCAGGGACCTGCTGCTGCTGCAGCCCAGGAGGGTCTGGGTGAGCATTTCTAGTGCTTGGTGTAAAGAGGAGCAATACAGAAACCTCTCTTTGGGTCTCTCTTGCCATCAGCAGAGAGTAACAGCAGCACCATTTGCCAACTTGTATTGGACAAAAAAAGGTGTTCATCTTTCTCTGGGACATTTTCTTACAAATCTTTAACCCAACAACAAAAGTCCCCAAATCCTGGGTGCCATTGGCTTGGGGGACCTCTGAGCCGGTTTTGCCGCTCCCTCTGCCGGAGGCTGCTCTGTCTCTGTGCCACCACTGGTTTCGGCAGGGACACGAGATATTTCTGGCACCAGGGTCTAGGTCCTCAGCAGAGCTCCGGCGTGGCGTTCGCTGATGTCAGCACATTGATGTGGCTGTGAATCCAGGAGGAGATAAGAGGCCAACGCTGCGCACAAAGATAATACACAGAAGATGCCAAGTGCACTTCAGATTCTTTGAAAATAAAATCACAAAACAAATAAAAAACATCTGGGAATTTATGTTTGTTGTTTGTAATTACTTTTATGAGAGTGAAAAACTTCTTTATCCTGCTATTCTTCCCTCTCAATCAAAGAATGAAACATTTAAACTATTTCAAGTGTCCTTTGGAGGATTTAAAAGGGAGAATGTGTGCATTTTTATGCCTGAGAATATTCACTGATGTCTGTTTCCATAAACAGATATGTGCCAAATTCTTTATCTTCTGTCCTTTTTATTGGAAGCCTCTTAGATTGAGTGTTCTGGAAATGTAGTGGCTGAAATAAAAAGATAATTTAGCAGAGAAGAATTTGTCTGATGATGTTCACTTGCTCAAGAACAATGAAACATCATTTTGGCATTAGTGTGATTGAAAAATCTGTCTTTCAGATATCTTTGCTTTTGGTTTGTGCAGAAGTGCAGGCAAGTAGCAGGCTGGGGAACGCAGGGCTGAACATACGCCTGCAGGGACTTCACTTAAAAACAGGACCACACCAAGTGAATTTGACCCTATCTCATTAAAAGGAGAGTCACTAAGTACAGATACACTGTGGAACAAAGTGGCTTTTTTTAAGGAGAAATCAGTGCTGTGGATCCAGAATTTGTTGCCCAAATCTATGCACAAGCTTTTGAAGTGATACTGAGCACCAAGCCAAGTCTTTGAGAAGTTAAGAGAAGCCACGGCTTAGCAGGGGTGGCAGCTGACGGGCAAAGCAACCATCTACCGCTGCCTGCACCCAGCCCTTCTCTCCCCTGAGCTGTGACCGGCATCACTGAAGCAATGATGGTCTTTTCTCCACGTCCATGTCTTGTGTCGTAGTCTCACCCTCCTGATCAATACAGGCACCGTCAGCCCTGGGGAGAAATAATTAGAACCAGACTGAAAGTGAAGCCCAAATCAAGCAGATTTGGTAATTGAGGAAACCTGGTGGTCTGATCAGGTTCATGGGGCTCCGTTTCACCCTGTTGTAATTCTAGTGGTCTAAGCAGTTTGTCACGTACTACTGAGAAGGGAGGCAGATAAAACAATATCAAGAGCAGGGGCTGCTACGGCAGTCAGTCCTCTATCCTTCTACCTGCACGCTGCCAGATTTGCATAACAATATTGCTTCCCTGGTGCTCCATACCCAGGTGCAACAGGCTAATAGAGGGCTTTTTAGATGACAAAGCTTTCTCGATTCCGTCAGCTGATTGCCATCTGGGGGAAGTCTCTGACAAAGGCTTTAAATTTGCCACTGTGTGCCTCTTCCCAGCTGCGGAGGCTTGGAGAGGGGAAATGCGGGGAGGCAGGAAGGAAAGGCTCTGAGAAAAACACTCTTGGGTCCCAGAACTGCTAGCGTCAGGGAGGAGATAAAGATTTTAGAGATACAATAGGAAGGAGGTTGTCTTTCTGAGCGAGACGATTCACTGTCAGCCTAGGCGATGCTTTGCGGGTAGCTGTCACAAAGCGGATACGTCTGGGATTAGGTTGCAATAAGAATTAGAACTTAGCACATTTGCAACAAAGGCTTGGTGATCGAGTGTCATCGATTGCATCGATCACAGTGTTTAAAAATAAGATTTCCTATATTTTATACTGCTAATCAGGAAATCCTTAGGATTTCTGCTCTGTGGATTCAAGAGGGGACCAGCTGGGAGGCAGGGAGAGATGTGATCCTGGGTCTGAATGCTCTCCAGCAGCCTGCTCTAGTGTTCTGACAAGATAAGGGGAGAAAAAACCCACTCTGTGAGCTGTTATTTATTTGGGGCAGCTTTTTAGAAGGAATCTCAACAACTAGTCATAGAAAATGAGGCAGGCAAAGGCTTTGAGAGGTTGTTAAACTGTCAGGATCAGTTGCAAACTTTTTCTTTCTAGTAACAATGCCTCACCTCTCTCTGTGCAGTGACTCATCTGGGAAGACTCAGGCAATTTAGTGGAAGTACAATCACTGCCCTCTCATCACCACCGACCATGTCTGTCTTTCTGCTTCCAGTGTGTGTTCACAGCGCAGAGCGACTTCAAGAAATGAAAGCTGACAATAGCTGGAGTTTAGCGCAAAGGTGGAGGTTAGAAGGTGAAATAGCTGCATCTCGGTTTTACTCCCAATTTTTGAAAGCAGAAAGCTTCCTGGGCAATAAATCACACAGCAATTGCTAAGCCTTTCTTTGGACAGGTGGTGTATCAAGGAAGGGGAAGAAAATGGAGGGATGCTGGTGGCTCTTTGGTTATTGTTTGGGCTAGGGCATGAAAGATGGAAAAATGCTGATTAGTAGCTGAGACCACAGCAATGAGAGCTGCATACAGATGAATGGAAAACTCCTCGGGCTAATGAGCTGCTCAGCAGCCTTGGCCCCTCATTTAAGACACGGGGCTGGCTCGTCTGTGCGACCTGGGCTGTGCTGCAAGTTGCAGAGGGGGTCAGCATGGAGCCTGTTAGCTCACAGAGGCTTGGGGCAATGTCTGGTGGATCACAAAAAGTCCCAGCTGAACCTACCCACAGGCTACCTGGCCAGGCCAGGAGCTGCAAGGTGAGAGCACTAGGCTGGAGGCAAAAGCACCCGGTTCCCTCGCTCCTTTCTGCTCTGCTCCTTTCCTTCCATGTGCCTTGGTTTACTCACCTGCACAAGGGTGTTATGATATTTCTCTGTATGGTTTACTTGGATCTCTGTGGTTTTAAAGTGCTTTATAAGACCCAGACAGCCTTACAATGGTGTGATGCTGCGGAGAAAGCATCCTGACCTCCATAGGCTGTTGCCTTGTGCTCTGGTAAAGTCAGAGATTTGGCCAGCTATGTTCATATCGCTTGAAGGAATAACGTAACAGATTGCATCCAGCTTTGGCAAGCGGGCCTTGAACAGACTTCAGAACTGGAGGGCCAGCAAATTTGGGCATGAGGCTAATTTCTGTCACCTTTTCCTTAGACAGCAGTGGTGTACAATAACACAGCTGCCACATAAAGTGATACCATCAGCTCGCAATTCTTCAACACCTAGAGCAGATACTTCCCTTCAGAAAATAATCCCTCTCCAGCCTGCATTTTATATCTGCAGCTGGTACCTGCCACCATGCATGCAAGATCAGGGCTGGGAGGTGTACTTTCCTGTCTAAGCTGGCTCTGGATGGAGATGCTCCAAGTTAAAATGGCTTTATAAAACTCTGTTTAGATGCAATAAAAGAAACATCCTTCTGCTTTCCAGCAGAGACTCCTTTCCAGCTGCAATCTGGGGCTGCCTGGTGCCTCAGAACTGCCTCTTCCCAGTCAGAACTGAGAGTTACTCCTTTCCTCTTGGTGGTTTTTTTTCTCATACTCTTCAGAAAAGGGCTGGAATTTTGCCCTTTATGTTCCTCAGTCCTGCCAGCAAACACCTGTGACTCCTGAGCATTTAAGGGGTTTGACAGCCCACGTTGTTGAATAAGCAGCCTCTTAGATAAAGGCTCAGAGTTGTAAGGAAGAAAATCATTGCTGATAAGCTCTGCGCTTCTAACAGCTATTTCGGTGGCAATGTGTTGGGAAAATCGAGGCCTTGGGGGACGTGTGAAATTAGAGGTGCCATAGACGTGGGTCCAGGATCACTGTGCTGCACCACAACACTGTTGCTTAGGATCAGTGGAGAGGCGAAGATCTCTGCTGTGGGGCAGCTGCTGTCCATCAGGAGATGCTCCTGGGGGCACTGAAACGGAGGGAGAAAGGGACTTGTTAGTTCAACGGTTAACAGCTGCCCTCCTCCTGCCTTCCTTCACCAGGGCTGCTCTCTAGCTACGAGTCCAGAGCTAAAACTCCAGTATCAAAGTCCTTTGCCTTTTTGCTATGTTTTTTTGTAGAGGAGCGGTCATGTTAAAAACAAAATAGGCATCAAGTCAGAAAGAG
>NW_010563682.1:0-6191 GCF_000687285.1 Phaethon lepturus | reverse complement strand
AAGAGTGTGAGGCAGATGCAACCTGTATGAGTTTCGCCTTTTTTTGTGCCTTCCTAGAAGTCTTTCCCACTGCATTGGCAACAAGCTCTTGCCCTTTTTCACACTGTCTTTCCTATCTCAAGGCGGGACCTGGTGTCTGACATTGGAGTGTCCCTTGCTAAGGCTGGCAGAGAGAGTGTCACGCAGCCCGACGTCTCCAGGCTGCTGCTCTGCTGGTGAGACGTGAGTGTCGCTGACGTGGGAGCCGTTTGCCCACCGGCCCGTGAGGCAATCGCCGGTGCTCGCCGCTGGGGTGTGCGATGATTGCCGGCAGCGTCAGCGACTCCGAGGAGCTCGCTCTGATCGTGCCTCGGCCGCCGCTCCGCAGGAGATGGGCAGCGCTGTGACACTGCCAGAGGGGACCTCGGCCCTGGCAGGGCTGGCACAGCTCAAGCGCGAAGGATGACAAGCCTGATCTTCCTTTCATTGATCTGGGGACAAGCCAGAGCATTTCACTGAGCTCTGCAGACCTAAGCCCAACGAGGAGAGGCAGTGGGAAAGGGAGAGCCCCCGTGGGCGGTCACCACCTCTCCCGGCTTTGCCTCCTGAGGGACAGCTCTCTCTCAGGTGTCCCTCCCTAGTTCATGTAAGCTTTAAGGGCAGCAACTGCTGCTTTGTAAGTAGATCCTGCCCAGGACAGTCCTGATCCCGTCCCGCAGTAATCGCTCTCTCCGGAAGCATCTCCATTCGGCTCCTGCGCTGCGCTGCACTTGGCCCCGGCAAAAACACTGAGCTTGGCCTTTGGGCTGTGACATGCTGGTCCCTCCCGGAGCTGCACCCCAGCTGCCTCTCTCCTGCCCCTTCCAAAGGTCTCCAGCTCTCCAAAGAACACCCCTGGGCAGGAGCTCGTCTCCACCAGGTCCCTCCCCAGTTTCGAACCCCAGGTCACGAATGGGAAAGCTGGTTAAAATTTGGAGGATTTGTGTCCCTTTTGATCACCTCAACACCAGCATGCCATGCCTCTGTGCAAGCCCCATGTGCCAACCCCCTCCTGAGCTCCTGAGAGTTTTATTGACCACCATAATTGTGGGGCTTGGTTTTCCTCCAGAGTTGCTCCTTAGGGACAGTTGAGGGTCACAGGCTTGGAGGGCATCTCTCGTTCCCCATAAAACTGTGCAAAACAGCTATAAACAGCCAGCTCTGGAGTTTTCCTCCCAGAGATGCTCTGTAGCTCCCCAGACCTCTCTTACTCTGAAGACCCCTTCACCCTTGGGAGTATTTTGGCCGGAGGAGGCAGCAGATAAAATCCTGAAGCCAGCAGCAAGGCTGTGGATGTGTCAGGAGAGATTGGGCTCTCTCGGTGCAGATGGTAATGGAGTGAGATCAGCCGCTGGCAGAAGCTGGGGGGAATGCGTTCAGGAGTCAGGGAGTAATCTCTGTCGCTGCCTGATTTTTTGTGGCAGCTCTTTATTTTTTTGTACTTGAAATATTTTTGCCCTGTTTGTCTGTGGTCCTTTGTGCTCGCTTCAGGAGAGCAATGAAATTGTGGTGTGTTTCTGCAACGGTGGCTATCGATGGAGTTTGTGGCCATATAAGTACAAAGTATTACCCTTATAAATCAGTTCATCACTTTTCCTCCATGAAAAATGATCTGTCTCTATCAACCCCCAAAGCACAAATGAAAATAACCGTTTCTTTGAAATGCAGTTCAGCATTATCAGACGTATGACACAGAGATCCCAGTGGGCCTGATTTTCTCTGTTTGTACGTGTTTTACTGAAGGGGTGGCCATAAGAACAAAGTTTGTTGAACCCCTGAGTTACATCACGATAACCAGAATTTGAGCTGACCCTCTTGTCCTGGTTGTGTTGTATTTCTTCCAGGCCAGAGGAATTCTCACTATCTCAAACCTTCCTGGCTTGTAACCAAGATCGTGGCCATTTCTAAACTGTATTTTCTGTTCTTTTTGAAGGGAGGAGGTACAGTTTGGGACCATTTTGTATTACCGTTGTGCTCTTTGCCACGTGAACAGGGTGCTTTCCAGTTAGTGTTCTTTATGGTCTGGAAAAACATCATAAACTTTTTAGCAGACTCATAAATGTCAACTTCGTGGCATCCTGTGTTGTGGTTGGCTACGTGGTCACCTTTTCCTCATAAGTCCTTGAGACTATAAATAGACGGAAGAGTTGGGAATGGCTAATTTAAGCATTGAGAAAAGACTGGAGCAAAACTGTGAACTTCAGAGATCCCACCCAAAAGCACGGACTGACTTCTTACCAAGTGATTTCTCCTTGATGGAAAGAACTGACGAGGTGGGATCACCTTTGCCTTTTGCATCAGGAATGTGGTCTGTCTTATGCCTGAGGGAACAAAGGAGTGATTTGGGGGCAGCTGTAATTGCATTTTTGGAGTGGGTTCCTGTTCAGATTTAACACACTGACATTATAGCTTCTTATAATGTGTGTAATTAAAACAAAAGTAAAAATAACATCTTTTAGCCTGCTGTGGCCTGGTCAAGGAGTCAGAGATACACTGCACTCCAAGGAAGAGGATGGAGAAGAGAAGAGAGTGCAAGGGACAAGTGGACTGTTTTGAAAGACAAATAAAAAGGAGGAGAAAAGAAAACAAGAAAACAGAGAAAAGGGAAAAACCAGAGGTTATCCACAGGAATAATGGCACTTTGTTCATTCCAAACTTATCATCATTTCTAGACCCTGATTTACTCAGATCCTTTTGTTTGGAGTCCAGCTGCATTTCTGGTGTATGTTGAAGGGACCACGTGCTTTTATGTGTCTCTTTAAGCTTTTTCATTTTCTGACCCACTGTATCACTCTTTGGGTCTGTCTAGGAAGCCTGGAGTTGGCAGGACTCACACTGAACAAACATCTTTCAACTAGTGAAAGGAATCTCTGGAAATATCTTGCAAGTTGAATCTTATCACCCTGACCTACCTACATAGGACCTTCATTTCATGTTAGCCCTCAAAGCAAAATGGTGGTATTTTCCCAGTGTTGAAAACGAGCAACCCTCAGTGTGTCCTTCTGCCCAGGCACCAGCTCTTGTTCATGCCAGGTGTCTGGAGATTTGCAGGGAATGAATAAGTTGATTGATCCACCCACTGAGGGACATTTCAGCAGGGATTTCCTTATTTGATTTATTGGAAAATATTGTAACATTTTTACCCAGCTCTTGGAAAGAAATGCCCTTTCCATCCCTAACATCCACACCTATTACATCCTTCACCACACGGCCAGCTGAGGACTAGTACAAATTCACACCCTACTCTTGGGCAAACACAATTTCTAGGGTAACATTCAGGTGTCCAAACTACTCGAGGCAGACTTCTATGTGCTGTAGTCATCTGTCAGGCTGTCCAACAACAAAGATGATAAGACCTACAAAGCCCATTGTGCATCCTAAGGCATGGGGACAGAAGGTCTTTGATGATCTGGGCTACAGTTAGTGACACAGCTGGGTGCTGCCTTAGTGACGTGCAATAGGAATGATCATCACTTCCACTACAAGGACGCATGTGTAGCCATCTCCTGGACGATGATGGCATGTGTTGGGTGGAGAAGGGGAGGAGATGGTATCCAGATGGATCAGGAGCTTAAGGGAGAATGGTCCGTAAGACTGTCCCAACTCCACTCTCTAGTAAAGGCCTCGTTTGGTGATTTCCACTGAAGAAATGGCAATATCATTGAGAATCTGCAGCTTGGTGATGGATGAAAGACGCTTCTGTCGATGCTTGTACTGCAGGATTTTTTTTTCATCGATGAAAATGTGGAAATAGTCCTGGTCAGAGTAGATTTCAACCTGAAAGAAAGACTATGTTAGGTTCACTATGTGGCCATATGTCCCCACTGGACCTTGGTGCCATCATGTCAGTGAGTGCCCAGATCTGGGCACATGCATCTACAACCCACTTCAAATCCTGCCAGAGCTGACACACACACTGATCACTCCCATTTTGGGCAAAAGGAGGGAATAAGTGAGTTCTTCACTTTGTGATAGCAGAAACTGGTGGTAATGCAAAGCCTAAGGTAAAAGCAAATGCAGCACCCAGGGATTGTTGCTAGAGCTCTGCGTGCCTCTGCCAGAGTTGGGCTTAAATCAGCAAATCGGGGGACAACAGAAACACTAATAGGGCACAGAGTCAGAGAGGGGATGTTACCGGGTACGGTGCTGGCAGAAAAAGCAGGGTTAGATCCATGAGGAGGACGCCAGTGTCGGCTGGGTCACTCCTGTCCCACCCGAGGAGACCCGTGGGGTGACACAAGGTTACCTGGAATGGCTCCTTTGCTTCGAAGGGGAAGGTGTTATTAACCTCCTCCTTCCCCCAGTGGTTGCCGAGGAAGGAATTGCAGACGATTCTGGAGCTGGAGAAGCGGGGGTTAAAGTGGAGAGCAATTTGGTCTCCAGGATCACAGAGCAAATTAATTTCAAACCTAAGATGGTGAGAGAAAGAAGTGATGGAGAGCCGCGGAGCGGTGCTGCTGGCTCTCACGAGCCGGGAGAGCTGTGAGCGGAATGTGTCCTTACATGCTCGTGCTGGAACTGGTCTCGCCCTTGACCCCGACGCTCCAGCCGGGACACATCCCCTCTGGGTACAGGGCCTCGAACTGCCATCAAGGAGGTGACGGTGAAGCATGGCAAGGTGGGAGAGGTGCACAGCCCCACTTATCCCTTACAATTCTCCATCTTTCTCACCCTCTCATTATCTTCTCCTTTCTCCCCCCTTCCCACACAGGCACGCTCTGCCCCTGCCTTTTTCTCACTCCTAAATAAACCTGGGTTATTCTATCGTTCTCAGGTTTTTATTTTATTTTTGCTCCCTGATCCCACCCAGCTCTTTACAAAAGACCTCAGGGGCAGGAAATCCCACCTCGTCAACTGGATATTGTAGCAACTCCATTTTGTATCAATTTAGAGAAAAATGCCAGGGCTCTTATTAAAGAACCTGAATGCCTTCATGGCCAGCAGAACACACACTGGTGTGGGAGCTTGTACCACCTCAGAATCCCCACCTGGGCAATACAAAATACGAAGCAGGAAACTTTGTGATGCTTTGAAGCAGGGTGTGAAAGACAAGGACCGATCAAGGAATGGGTGCAAGGTGGCATCCACCTTGTCCTCATCCAGCGTTACATGGGTGACTCTTCCCACGAGCTCCTACCTGATTCCCCATTCCACACACCCCCCCATCTCCAAGGTTAAACTTGCATAAAACGAGGTGGAAAATGTTCCTTTTTGAATAATTCATAGTTTTATTAAATAACTCATTTTAATAAGAACTGCTTGCCATTTCACCCCACTTTTTTTAGCACTCTAATAATCTTGCATTTCTGAGCATTTCCCTGTCCCTCTCTCCAGCCTTGGCATCTCCACTGCCAGCTCCATACCTTGCTTTCCCTCCCCATAGCTCAACACTTTCACTCCCCTGTTTCTTTCTCTGCCATGATTTCCCATTTCCAATGCATTTTTGGGATATACATGTTTTTGGGCAGGAGCTGAGACGTGATGATGGCCAACCTCATGCCCTCGTGCCCGGCTACTTTTGGAGGGTGCTTTCAGGTCACGGTCATTGCATGGTCATTCAAAGGCTCTGACCACACCAGCGTTCAACGCTGTGAAACACAGAGAGCTGGTGGAGCTAATGAGAACAGTTTCAAACAGTGAGCGGTGCTGGCAGCACCCAGGTTCGCCTTGCCTTGACCCTTAGCTTGTCATCATTGCATCACTCCCAGCAAAAGAGACACCACATTCACAGGAAACAGCAGTTCCCTCTTTGCTGCCGGCTGTCCCGGCGGAGACGGATGGCAAAGCACAGGTCTCCTCCGCTAAAGCATCAGCTCTATTTCGATCTCGGCTTAAACCCTCCAAGCCAGAAGTGCTTCCATAGCAGCAGCGTTACCGCAGACAAACCTTGGTATAACCGAGATGGAAAATCTGTCCTACTCCCCTTCATCGAAAGCCACGTCGCTCTCAGCTCTGCAATGGCCTGGACCAGACTGAAGTAGAGGAGCAGCACCGCAAGCAGCATCCCCGCATCTTTCAGGATTTCTGGCTCTGCTCTGCCTTTCTTGCCCTTATTTGCGCCGCTTTGGTTAGCCACCGCCTGACCCCACGCCCTGACCCCCCCGGCAGGCCAGGCTGCGCTGGCTCCCGTCCCCAGCGCTTACCCGCAACGCCATCCCGCTCGCCTGCCCCTG
>NW_010563681.1:3578-7877 GCF_000687285.1 Phaethon lepturus | reverse complement strand
TTCTCCTTGGCCGCCGGTGGACGGTCTCTCGCAGGAAGCACGCGGGAGCTTGCTGAAGCGAGCGGGGGGCTCTTGCAGCTCGCTTTTTCCAGATGGTTGACGTGCACGGCGAACAATAGCCGGGACAGCATGGCAGGGCGCGCTGCCGAAACCTCCCCCTGCATACAGAGCAGTGCGGGGCCCATCATTAGCGGCCCTGCTCATGTCAGGCTGAGACCGTTCTCATAAAGATGAATTCCCTCCCTGTTGCTCGGGGGGGGATGTTCAGCCGAGGGCGGGCTGGATGGTCCCGGGACGGCTGGCCCGCCTTGCACGAGCCTTTGTGCGGATAAACAGAACAGTTTTGTTTCCTTAAAGAGCAAACCTGGAAGAAGCATGTTTTGGCCTCTCGATAGAGGTGTCTGGAGTATTAGGCATTCTGGATGTGTGTGTGTGTGCATGTGAACAAAATGTGTGTGCAGGGAACAAAAAATTCAAATAAAAAGCCTCTAACTTTTCCTCCGCTGCCTTTGCATGCCGACACATGCAGCATCTGAGAGCGGCTATTTGCTTGCGCTGCTTCTAATCTATTCTTTTCAGCAATTCCTAGTTTAAAAGTACCAAAATTATCAGCATCAGAACCTTCACTTGGCTTCTTTTTGTGCTCAGCTTCCCAGAGCTACTGATCCACAGCGTCTTCTTCTCCTCCCGTGGCTCACGACCGTGCCCAGAGAGCAGAGGCAGGCCAGGAGAGTAAGGGCTAATTTTCACCCATAACCTCGAAGCCGGGATGTTGGCTGGACCCTGCCTTTGCCACGGCCTCAAGCATCACCCCAGCTTCGAGGTCACTGCTGAAAATCTGTGCTGGAGGAAGATGAGAAAAGCTTTTGGCTGGGATGAGGACACCAGGTAATTCCTTGCCCTCACCTTTCTGGCTGTGCCACTGAGCAGAGGCAAAAGAGGGCACACTGGAAGTGAAGTCTCGGTGACGGAACCCACCCATTCTCCAGGCACCAGAGTGGTGCTTGTCCCAGTGCAGAAGTGTCCGTGGTTTCTGTGAAATACAGGTCCACATATGGGGCCTTATGGGGCTCCTCTAGATTTTGGGGTTGCTGCACCCCTGCTGAGGAAGGATTGGGGGGGGGGAAGGATTGGGGGGGGGGGGGTGTAGGTCTGTGCTTCACGAAAGACATTCAAAGCGCTGTAGCTTTTCTCCTCTTCAAAATAATACAGGAGTATTATTTTAATAATAAAGCTAGAAGACCTGCTACAAACTCGGTTGAACAACATCCACCTTGGAAAGCATTTGTCAGACATGGTATTCCCGGGACGGTCACTGCTAGCAGGGTTTTCTCCCTCTTTCATTGCCCAGCACTGCTGGGACAACAAAAATGCAAGCTGCTGCCAGCAGCCAGGCTGGAGATGCTCCCTTAGCTGGCCCATGGCAGCTCTCGCGTGGCCCAGCTGTGACCGCGGGGGGGGCAGAGACACCCGGCTGCCGTGGGGTCCCACTCCCTCCGTGGGAGCAAAGGGCAGCCGGATGCTGGGCTAATGGGGCGTGTTGCAACAACACTGAGAAATTGCCCAGAAAAATGCACACCTTGGGTTTGTTTCTACCTGCTCTAAGCTGCTGAATCCAGACTATGAGCCTCTGCTGCAGGCGAGCAGGTCATTAATTCCCACCAGTTATCCCACCCGATTTCCCCAGCCAGGCGCCTGTGCTCGGTTACCTGGCGCAATGCGGGGGCTGACGTCCCTCCCCACCCACCTCCCCGCCGGTCAGGTCTTGTTCTGGTCTGATGTGAAGGCCTGGTTGGAAAGGCCTGGCAGGATCTGCTTTCAGAGGAAGCACCTAACATACAGTGCTGCCAAAAGTGAAGGGGAATGTGGGGCTGGATTTTTGCAGACCCGTGGCCAAATGGGATGTGCCACCTGGGTGTTTTGGTGTGGTTGCACCGTCTGTGTGGACTACGCGGTGAAGGCAAAGGCTATTTCTCCTGAAGTATTTCATGGTACCTGCAGATGTCCAGGTGCTCGGACAGTATACGGGGAAATACTGTTCTCTCCATGCTCTGTCCTCATAACCTGTCTCTAAACCTCCATCACTGCCTCCTCTCAGAGATCCTGGACTAACTGATCTGACTCACTGTCAGACATGCTCATCTTCTTAAATCCCTTAATTTTGCCAAAATTAGGCTTTGGCTTTTCTGATGAGGGAAAACACCGGCAAGAGGTGGGGGTCAAGCACACGTAGCAGGCAATGCCAGCTCGCCGGTGGTCCTCAGGCCGGGCTTTGGAAACCCGAGCGCATCACCGCCTCGCTCCGGCTTCGTGAGCTGGAAGGAGGAGGCAGCGCAGCGGCTGCTCTGCGGCTACTGCTTGCCCGAGCTTCCGTCAGCGGCCTTTTGCTTTTTAATTTTGGGTCACCTATGACCAACCTCGCTCCCCGGGTAAAGTAATTGTCGCTGGAGCTGGGCAGGAGAAAGCGAGCAAAGGCGGCGCCTGAGAAACCCCGATTCACGTCTGCGAAGCAAAAACTGCTCTTGGCAGTTGCAGGTGACAACCCCAACGAGTGCCCAGGAGCCGATGAGAAGTTTATGGGCTGTTAATAAACTGTAACCGATCGGTGAATGCCGGCGGGTTGTGTTCAAGCTGTTTGGGGCCACAGGTCCTTGGGAGAGCTTGCACTTGCTCTGCCTTTATTTCAACGTAGCAGAAACATGAAAGCATGTGGCAGACTCTTGATGTTTGTTACGGTGAATAGACATATGTCCCTCACACTAGCATGTAGAATATCTAATTAAGTTACACAATGATAGCTTATACCCAGGGGCAGTCGCAAACAAGACGCTGTCACACTCTTAAGAACACAAACAAAATGAAAATTGCCTCTTTATACGTTATAATGAATATGTTTTCAATACATTAAAAGTTCATTTACTAACAGACTCTGTAAGACCGGGTGGATTTCTGCTAATATAATTTCGGGTTTTTTTCAGAAGGATGGGTTTGTATGGTGAGGATTAGGGACAGGTTTGTTAACGAGGCTACCGAGCATCTTTCCCCAATAAACCTGATAGAAGAAAAGAAATCTTACTCCTGCGTTTATTGTGTTGTCTCAAGCAAACCCCATTCTTCAGAGCCCCACCTCTCCCTTCCGCAGGACACGTATGCCGTGGATGTGTGTCTCCTTTTCTCCCGCCTCCCTTCTTCTTCGCTAGCTTTTTGCATGTTTGCAGGCAAGACGCAGTCACCCTGAAGCTGGATGGCTTCAGGGGTTATCCGCCACTTCTGGGTTGGGGATGCCAGATGCCAAGGTCTGTGTGACAGGACGGTGCTTGAGTGGCCCCCAGGTGTAAGTCCTGATCTGGGTGCAGCTTTTCCCATGAGCATCTCAGAGGGGTGCTGCTTCCTTCCCCCCCGCATCGCTATAAGCCGCTTCAAGCAATGTAAAAGCTGCCCGGGCCATTGCAGCCCGTTTCCCTCTTCCCACCAGAGCGCTCCATTCCCATTAAGGCATTTTGGCACTTCTTCTACGTGGGAATAATGAAACTGCGCAATGTTGGCACAAGCAAAATCAGCTGGGGGGGGCGGGGAGCTGCACGATTTGGGGTGATTCCCACAGACTTCCCCCAGGCCTTGGCTAGGCAGCACTAAGCCATTCCCGGCACGCCGGTGACCTGCGCCGGACACACTCGGGGAAAGCCCGTCGCCTCCGTCTCTACCTTCAGTATAACCCAGAGCCAGGGGAAAAAAAAAAAAAAGATTCAGTCCCTGGGAGACTTCTTCCCCCCTTTAGCCCAGCTCTGGTTAAACTCTCCCTGAAAAAGACGAGCAAGCTGCGGGGCTGCTGCTGCGGCTGCCGGGGCGAGCTGGTCCCCAGCTCACCCCAGGCTGTCCCTCCGGCGCACAGACCAGCTTGACGCAGAGCACGTTGCCCTGGAGCATATACACAGGCTATTTTATAGGGGACTGGTGATTCCCTGAGCCATCCTCAGGCATTTAAACAGGGGCTGTCTTTCAGGCGATGCTGGCTTAAGGCTCACGCAAGCTCAGCCTCGAGTGGCTTTGAACTGGCCATCCTGGGAAGGGAAGGGCAGACAAGGAGGGTCCCGAGGGGGCAAATCCCTCCTCGCAGCACATCTGCCCCACGCCTGGCAGAGACACAGTCCCTGTGGGAAAACCAGTCCCAAAAACATATCCCGGTCAGCACAAGGGAAGGGGCCGTGGTGACGCAGCCTCCCCTCTGACACCTCGTGTCTCAAGAGTCCTTCAATTTTTCTTTTTCTCACAGCAGCTCATTTACCCACCCCCCCCCGC
>NW_010563681.1:285-3547 GCF_000687285.1 Phaethon lepturus | reverse complement strand
ACCGTGGCTGGCGTTCTGACTCGGAAAAGGATTTTCCCCATCCCTTCTGGGACGCTACCCCCGGGCAAGGCTCCCTCACCCCCTCTGTGTGTGCCCTTTGTGCTGGGTGCGCCCTGCCGCTCGCAGTGCCGCAGGGAGCCGGGAAGCCGCAGGGAGCTGAGAAGCTGGGGCTGGCAAGGCAAAACGCTGGCTTCTGCCTGGCTCTTGGGGTGGCCGGGCTTTCCCGGGTTTGGGATGGGGAACGCGGGTTCCTGCAGTCCCAGTGCACTCAGCTCCCTGCGCTGCCCATCACAGGGGAAACGTCCTTCCTATGTCACTTGAGCAGCGTTAAAGAGTTGAATTATTTCTGCTGGGGGAAAGGAGCGGGGCGTGTGGAGAGAGAAACTTGGTGGGCTATTCAGCGCAGCCCCAAAGGAGGGCTGAGCACTGGAGAGGCACGGCTGAATTCGCACCCTGGTGGGTTATCTCTCCCGCAGAGCACGCTGACGGCTTCTGCTGCCTCAGCTCCGCTCTTTGGAAAGAGCCCGTAACCTTCCTACCCCTACGGCACACACAGCACACACTTCTCCAGACTCCCTTCCCTTAGGCACAGCAAGCTAAACCCTGCTTGACTCCCTCAGGAGGAACAAAACAAGCTCCCTCCCTCCCGAAACTCTGCTAATTTCCTACTCAAAAGGATTTTTCTTATAAAAGTGACTAGCACTGTGACTGCTTTTGTAAAAAAAAAACCCAAGAAAAAAAACCAACAAACCCCCACAAAAAAAGGAACTGTGTGTTTTTTTCTTTTTTTTTTAAGCAGACAAAGAGGTGTATAAATGTGCGTCTTATACATATATGTATATGTCTTTCTGAAAATAGCATTTAACAAATGCCTTCTGCATCTGCAGAATCCTCCAACAATCCTGACACTGTGATCAATCTGTAGGCTGGTGATGTTTGCTGACAGTGATTGATTGATTTTTCCTCCTAATAGGATCAACATTGGGAATATATTAAACTAAAAGGCACACTTCTGACTCGCAGGAAACACCCCATGTATTGGGCCTGATCCAATTGTATTGGTTTTGGCAGCGGGATGCGATGATTGATGACAGGCAGGGAGTGGAGGGCTGCTCGGAAGAGGAGTCTGATTCCCCCAGTGCTCTCGCCATGTGCATGACACTGGTTTCCTGCTGGGACAGGGACAGGCATGAGAAGGGACAATGGAGCAGGGTGGCCCATCCAGATAACCTCTTCTAATGCATATGGTGAGATCTGACCTGCCAGTTCAAGAAGAGGAGGCAAAAAGCTGATGGGAAATTAATTCTCAGGAGTTTGTCAAGACATCTCCAACAAGTGAAGATAAATGGCAGAACAAAACTTCTAAAGCTAATCCCAAGAATGGGGATGAATGAAAAAGGGAAACACTCTTTTGCATTTACATCCATCTTTGAGGGTAAAAGGCTTGGGGTAAGCGCTGCGCTTTTGGAGGACCTCGACCCTGGGCCGTTTGTAACTCCTGAGAGGTTTGAGCACCCCCGGGGCTATTCAGGCTGCCTGTGTGGCGAACAGGCTGAGCATTCACCTCTTGCTGTCTTGTTCTTAAGCGGATGGACCAGGAGCTTGCGAAAAACTTCCAGGTCCAGCCTTGTTGCCACTGAAAGCAACGGGAAACTTCTCTTGCCTCCAGAAGCACCCTCCAAGGAGTAAGGGCGGCGAGATGGGAGCGTGTTTGGACTTCCGAAGGCTGAACCAGCGAGCACTTCATGCCCTTCCGCGGAGGCGGAGCTGGTACGGTCTCATGGCCCCATTGCTGCTGTTGTAATTGCCACCTCCCCTTAACAATTTTTAGTAGAAGTATTGAAACACTATTAAATGCCCATAGTGGTAAATTCAGTTTCTCTGACCCCGTGATCCCCAGAGGGTTGGCAGACTGCGGTGTGCCCAAAGCTTGTTTTTAACCCACACCCACCCACCCGGGCTGGAAGTTTGGAAAAGGGACAGCCCTCGTGGCTGGAGCCATGCTTTTGGCAAATGCCCTTCCCATCTCAACCCCTATGTGGGAGCCAGGTTTTCAGAAGCAGAGGGCTGGGTTGTGGATGCTAAGGATTTGCAGAGATGCTGGTAACTTTTCTGAAAATCTGGCCCTCAGCTGTACATTCAAAACCGCCTGAGCATTCCAAAATAATCTGGATAACGTTGAGACATGGGCTCGGAGATCCCCATCCCAGGCAGAGATGAAAACACTGCTCCGACGCAGGAAAATGGGAGCTACGCTGCAAGCGCCGTCTTGCAACACCAAGTGGGACCCGCTGGCCTGGTGGCATCATCAGGGGCTGTTTGGCTCCTGTCACACCGGTGTCCTGGGGGCCATCCCCTGGGGGATGGCTCAGAGGGTTTGCAGGCTGTCAGGGTACATGGGACATCAGTCTTTCGCCTATGGAAGCATAAAGACAAGCCCTGTTTTCCAACAAGGGACGCAGCATCCCAGGGCTGTGCCACAGCCCTAGCTCTCGGCTGCGGGACGATGCTCCAGTCATCACCCGTCACGTCCAGTACCCTGATTCTGGCATGGGGAGATTGCACTCATGTCCAGGGGGAGTTTGGCCCCAGAATATCAGTATGATGAGACTTTCAAGGGGAAAAAAAAAAGGGATTTTCTGTCTCCAACCTATACGTGTTAACTAGATGCGTGCAACCTGTGCTTGCGTACCTCGCCCTGCGCGTGGCCCCTGCTCCCAGCAGCCCCAAGTTTGTATTACCAGGAGAGGTTTGTAGGTAAAAAAAAGCCACATCTTTCTTGATATTTGGAAAAACGTTGAAGGGGGTATCTGGATACTCACTGCAAACATTCATTCAAATGACAAGGAAGGGCGCCCGCAGCCCCACACAGGGGGTCTCTGGCAGATCCCATCCCACAGGACTAAATCGGCAGCGAGAGGAGCTGGTGTCCTGGTACCTCCCTGCGGAAGAGGCACACGTGCCCTGCGGGAGCCGTGGGCCCGGAGGGAGCATCATGCCTCAGTCAGGGCTTTGCAGCACATTTTGGGTGATGTGGCTCAAAATTTGCCAGGCAGAAGCTGAAGAAATCCCCTTTTGAAATGAGACAAGGCCATTGGGGAGGAAATGTGGAGCAACTGCCTGGGTGCCCTGACATGGCCAACCTTTCCCTTGCCCTAGGCTTCCCTGAAGCACTGCGGTTTCTGCCTAAAATGTGGTACAGCCCCTCTCTCTGCTTTCGCTGCTGTGCCTGGGAGGGTCGGTCAGGAGGCGAAAGGGAAGG
>NW_010563681.1:0-230 GCF_000687285.1 Phaethon lepturus | reverse complement strand
GGGAAAAGTGGGGAGGAGGTTGGGGAAGGGGAGAGGGAAGGGGCGAGTGTGTGAGTTGGGCCATTGGAAGGAGCCGCCCGGGCCGGGTTATGTGAGAGAGGGCTACCTCATCCTGTTGGGACATCGCGGTAAAACCTGAGACAGCCTAAAAAAGCAAGAGGGGTGTGAAGGGAGGGGTCTGCCCGGCTTGCGTGGAAAACAAGGCTAAATTCGGGGGAATTAGGGTGGTC
>NW_010563680.1:0-1090 GCF_000687285.1 Phaethon lepturus | reverse complement strand
CGTCCCCGGGCTGGAAGTGGGGAGCTTTTTTGCAGTGCTGGCAGGGTTTTGTTGCAGCCTTGGTCCAGCTGACTCTCATAACGTTGCAGTTTTAAAATCAGAGCGGTTTTAAGACCTGGCCTAGCTATGTTTCAAGCTCAGGTAGCGCCGCGGAAGCAGAAAACTTCTGGTTTGGTTTTCGCACCACAACTGACTCTAAGGGACGAGGGGCTTGGGGGTCCCGTGCTTTTTGCAGTGCTGGCAGGGTTTTGTTGCAGCCTTGGTCCAGCTGACTCTCATAACGTTGCAGTTTTAAAATCAGAGCGGTTTTAAGACCTGGCCTAGCTATGTTTCAAGCTCAGGTAGCGCCGCGGAAGCAGAAAACTTCTGGTTTGGTTTTCGCACCACAACTGACTCTAAGGGACGAGGGGCTTGGGGGTCCCGTGCTGCTTTATGCCATACACACAACCCACTGTTTCTGAGACGCATCTTTAGATCCGCGGCCGGGTCGCCGCCGCCGGCAGAGCCGGAGCCCGTGCACGGCCGCTGGTTTTGTTTCCAGCGCAGGTGGGTTGCTCTCTGCACACCTAAAATTGTGCTGCAGTGGAAACAGTTAAACCATCTGTCACTGACACTGGGAGCTTAATAAAAGCAAGTTAATTCCACACCGGGTTCGAGATGACTTATAAAATGACCGCGAGAGAACATAATATGGCTGTTAAAACCTGTATTTGTCAAATTGTCATAATGCAGGGTTTCTTTTTCACATAGAACGGGAGAGAACAACCCGTTATCTGTAGCTGTGGCCGCACAATCCGGTAAATTGTCAGAGTTGTGGCGGGCCAGGATTGAAATCCCATTTCCTTAGGGCAACCCTGACATCAGGGTTTGTGCTTCCAGCCGCGGACGCGGTGCCGTGCTGCTCTCGAGGCTCGGCCACGCCAGCTGAGCAGTGGGTGCCGGTGCCGGTGCGCTCCTGCGTGCAGCAGATCCTGGGGTCTGTGGGTGCTTTGGCTTATGTTTGGGTTAATCAAAACAAATAGCTGTGATAAATAAATACATTACGGGCAGTTTTCCTTCCCTAACGCGTTTCCCAGACCAGGGTCTGAGC
>NW_010563679.1:10193-11908 GCF_000687285.1 Phaethon lepturus | reverse complement strand
AGGGGAGGGGAACGGTCTCTGTTTTACTGACACGAATACAAAACTTGAACTCCTCAGTGCCCGCCCGTTTATTTCCCAAGCTGAGCAATGAACGCTGAGCTGGGGAGCCAGTAACCGGAGCTCAGCAGAGCAGGGTCTGGGTCTGGGGGCAGCCAGGCTGTGCAGCGATGGTCTGCTCGCTGCCACGTCTCCTGGCCCAGGCCAGGGTGGGCGATCTCCCGCTCAGGATGCTCGAGATGTCTCCTACTTGATTTCTGGGATGCACGGGGGACGGCTGTGGCCAAGCCACCTCCCAGGAGCTCGTTATACAGCCCACCCCTCCGCCCTTGCCGCCGGTCATTATTAGCAGCCCAATAAAATGCATTTTTAGATTGTCATTTGTATTTCTTTATTAAAGTACACTTTTTAACCCTGTCTTCCATTATATACATTAAGGCCAGCTTTTTAGCTTATAACAGGGAGAGGGGCTGAGCTCATGGACCGCGGGAAACAGTCAAGGGGTGTTTGCACCCATGTCAAAGGGTTAGGTTTAAAGTGCATTTGCTTTTGAGAACCATCACCTCACGGATGTGGCCCAGCCATAGAAAACACTGAGAGAAAGGGAAGAGGAAGGCAGGCAGTAGGGAAAAAACCCAGCATCGCAAGATGACCTAAAGGGGGAACTGCCGGCTTTGTACATGGCCGTGCTGCAATTCTCCCACCTGGGTTTTAAGCTAGAGCGATGGGGAGAACTTGGGCTTGTCCCCACCCCGGGACACATAGGCTACACCATGTAGCCAGAGGCTGAGGAAACCCTGTGGGCATTTCTGTCTTCAAGCAGCGTCCAAAATTCACCAAGCATTTTTAATTTGAGAAACGCCATCGTATTTTATTCACCAGTCCAGCAGTGGCTCTCAGTTCGAGTTAATAATTATCAGTAAGGCAAGGTCTGCAGGGAGAGTCAGCAGTACAATACTGCTGATACTCTCTTATTTACCTTTTTTTCTCCTTTCAATTCCTGTTGATAGATAAGGAATCTGCTGCGAATATGTAAGTCACAAGCTGGGCGGCATCATCGGGTTGTGGCTGGGGCTTAAGTTATACAATATTGTTTGTTCCTCTGATTAGGGAAACATTAACCCTTGGGAACAAGTTGCTTCATTTACAAATTCCCAAACTCACTTTCCTTAAACATTCCCTGTTATTCCCACCCCACTGCTACCCTCCAGTAAATGCAGACAGAAAGATAGCCCTTACAAGTTTTTTTTAAAAATGTCGTGCTTGGTTTAAGCGCCTCTGCAAGAGGCTGCGTGGGTGCTTTTGCACGGCAGGCGAGGCAAGAGCAGCAGCAATGGCCACCCCTGCCACTGCCCTGTGCTGCCCAGCCCAGCTCCACCAACCAGGGGTGAATTTTTACCAAAGGGTAGCAAACACGTGAGTTTGAACACGGGAGCGGCGGTGACGCTCTGCTTTCCTGGCCAGGCACGCAGCCGGGGCCAGCCGCGGTACGGCGCCGGCCTTGCCTCGCTCCTCCCCAGCAAACATGCCGCGCCATTGCGCTCCTCTGCCCGTAACGGTGCTTGTTACCGTGCTGGAAAAGCAGAACAGCCCTCCTGCTGTCGCCTCCCTGGGGTCAGCAGCGCCGAAGTCTTCGCTCCCAGTTGGTGCCGGCCCCCAGTTCCGCATCTTGGACGGGAGGGCACGGGAGGCCTTGTGACACGGCCCCGCGAGGGACG
>NW_010563679.1:9594-10145 GCF_000687285.1 Phaethon lepturus | reverse complement strand
CAGGCAAAGGGGATGCTGAGAGGCTGGTGGCATTCCTTTGTGGTTTTCCCAGATGCTGCATGCCCTATTCAACCGGAAAACACACCCCAGACCAGTAACGTCGCCGGGACGCAAAGCACCGCGCCTCATGAGTGCTCAGACTGCGCCCGCTGCTCGGATGCCAGCTGCGGTGGGCGAAGGGCATTGGCATTTCCCCTGATTTCTGATCTAACAATTGCTGAGGGAATTTAGCGGTCAAGGAGATACCAAAGGTGAGGACCAAGGTGAGGATCGTCTTAGGAACGTGGGAACACCACCAGACTTGTTGAAAGTATTGCCCAGGATTTGCAGCAGCAGTCACCATCTACCTGCACGAGGAGCCCTGCCCTGCACAGACACCTCTAAATCCAAAGATCTTCAAGACAGGTTTTAAGTTGCCAGGGGTTGAAAGGTTGTGTACAGAGTCTCAAAAATACCATGTGTAATAACCTGCCCCATGAAGTCAGATTCTTCTTTCTTTCAAGGGTTTTCTGTTGCTCGTGGGCAGTGGGATCAGCAAAGCAGCAGGAGAG
>NW_010563679.1:3506-9574 GCF_000687285.1 Phaethon lepturus | reverse complement strand
GCATCAAAACACCATGAAAACAGTCACACTGCAGAAGGACACAGCTCACTAGGTGCCTGGGCCTCTGACAACATCCCTGCCTGCTTCACCCGAATCCACGGCTCCCACTTCCCAGCCTCTCAGGCCCGCTAAGCATCGAGGAGATAAAGGACGGTGCGAGCAATCAGCGCAGAGGCCTCGCATGAAGGACCAGCCTCCTCCAGGCAGAGACCCCCATGGTGATGCTGCCCCCGCTTGAATCCCAGCCATGCCCAGACCAACCCTGGGCAAAAAGCCAGGCGGGATGGACCCCAAAAGGCTGTGTCAACCCAGGGTGGGGAGCCCTGGCCACCACCAGGCTTGAATATATTCTACTGTGAAGTGGCTCATGCTCTGCTTTGTGTCTCCACACAAGGCTGTGGTATTATTTTGACTTTACTCTGATGCAAACTCATGCTGGCCCTTTTTATTGGGAGTAGCTCTTCATAGACCAATGCAACGACATTTGCACGACAACTCTCACCAGGTTCAGGTGAGCACCTCCATCTCCCTCTGCCCCACATGAACAGAAACACTCCTGCTCGGGCTGGCCCATCAGTATTTCCACGGCCAGGTAAAATGGCCTTGACAGGCTGGTGCCAGCCCCTGTGGTTCCTGTTCATCATCCCTGCTCTAACCAGGGTATTTCCATACTGGAACAGGACGGCACAGGCAAAGTGAAGACCTCGGCCCAAACAAAGGTAGCCAAGTGCAAGCCAAGTCTTGTTAATAACTCCCAACCACATGCCCCTGAAGATATGCCTCATGGCAGACTCCAGCCCATGTGTTTTTCTCCTCATATTGTCAGTTTGAGGTGCTCTGGAAAGGTAAACAAAATTCCCATGAACCTGGGTGAGGGTGGCTGACCCTTGTTGCCGCAGAGAAAGGAGGCTTTGACGTTGCAGGTTAGTGCTGCCAAAAGTGCTGCTGGGATGCTGCAGACAGAGTCCAGAAAGCAGGTTAACCTGTCGGGAAAGGAAACAAATTTCAGCCTAAACCATGCAGCAGATATAAATAAGTAGATGTTGAAACAAAAGTCACCAACTGAACTTTCTGATATAGTGGTATAGGGAAAAACAAGTCCCTGTTGCATCTGCCCTCCACGCCACGGGCTGAGATGATGCACCTCGGAAACGCCAGGATGGCAGTACCTAAATCAACCCATGAACCAGTGTGCATCAACCCAAATCACTCATAAATCCATATGCATCCACCCAAATCACTCATAAAGCTGCATGCGAAGGTCGGGACTGGCCTTGCACCCCTTCTGTGTCATTAATCCACACTCAGCGCTGCCTGACGGGTGCCAGCACTAACACATTTTCCCTACTTTTTTCAAGCTACCTACATTTGGCTGGGATCAGTGGTCACCTTTCAGGGGAGGTCTGAAGCGCCTCAAAGCACTTTTATTACACATCTTGGGCCGAGCCCAGCTCTTCCAAACTGGAAGATGAGATGCACCGTTTGCGCAGCTCAAGCGGTGACCTGCTGGCCCAGCTCTGCTTGCTGCCGCCTTTATAGGATTCATTCACTCCCTCTACAGCCCTGGGGCCTGGAGAACCATTTCCCCCCATAACTAACTAGGATCATCCATCATCTAAGCAAGATAATGTGGGTCTCTCTTCCTGGATGGCCGCTTTGATGAATACAATTGTCATATATACGCACATACGCACATACACACACTCCAAACCATACAGAGAGGGTTCCACCTTGGTTTTCAGCTGCAACATTTCACGGCGTCTACTGTATTTCACTGGGACCTTCCTTATTTCTGCCCCGGCCCTGCTATATGTCGCAGTGGCACCAGTTACACTGCAGCTGTAAGATGTGTGTTGTAATTATTAGTAATTTTATTCACTTACTCCATATAAAAATATCAGCACAGTAACATGAATGATTTGTGTAATGATATATTTGCTGTTATTAGGACCTAATATGTTATGCCTGTAATTACATACTATGCCCTATATAATAGGCCTGGAATTGCTGTGTAAATTTTGGGTAATTACAGAAAACTATGCTACAAACAGGTCCCCCTAGACCAAGTCGAGCATTCACTACCAGGAAATAACCATTATTAAAGGCTCTGCAGTAGACAAACCGATAGACCGAAAGCCAAAAGTCATCTGAATATACAGCAGTAATGACGGGGAAAAAGAAGGAGCATGTGGATATATTAGGAGGAGAAATAATCAGTGCAGGGGAGCGATAGAAGCAGCAGTCCCAGTCCAGGTAGCATTATCCCTGGGGAACATTTCTTCTAACTCTGATTTTGGCAATACTCCAGCAAAAATCTGAGGAACTTCCAGTGGGCGCAACGTAAGCTCCAAGTAGTACAAACTCATTGAGATGCAACTGTTTCAAAGGATTTAGAAGCCATACTCATCATTAAAAAAGAAAGTTATAATGCTTGAATCTAAATTAAAAGTCTGCCAGAGGTCATTGCAGCTTAATGCACAGTCAGGCTTTTCTAAATCAGCTGGAAACATTGACATCGACTAAAACTTATCCTCTCCTTCCCAGATCCAAGAGCTTTTCCAGATTTCAATGCACTTCTTGTGGTGATGCTGATCCTTGCCCTCCTCGCTGCAGTATCTGCACATCTTCCATCTAAAATCAATAGCAATAGCACGGTCCCCTGTGGGCTTCTTGTAGTCACGAGCGTTTCTCCCAAGGATGGGATGTGATGGGAAGAAATGAGATCAGCCATTTTTATGGCTGAGTGAATAGTTATGGGCTTTGAGGGCTTTCTCATGGTCATGAACCTCAGAACAACTTCTGATTATTTTAATTTCACTGCAGCCTTCCAGCTTCATCATCTACGCTGCCAACTTCTATTAAGGTTCCATTAAAAGCCAATGAAACACAGGGCTTTTTACAATACCCTTGATAGAACAATTTCCCTTTCTGGATACAGTAAAAAATTTTAGCCAGAAATACATCTTTTTGGTTAAAAAAAAGAGAGAGACAGACAATTTCAAGCAGATCAAAATATTTCATCTAATGTTGTCAGACTGTCTCAGCCAGAAAAAACAATCCAGAAAAGGCTAATTTTCAAAGCAAAACATTGATTTTTCCTTTCTGCCTATCATAATTACATTTGTTTCTACTTGCTTATGAAAAGCCCGAGATATCAGAAAATATTTCATTTTGTGTAGGGCTAAGTGTTTTGTTCAGATCAAAATGTTTTCGACAACACTTTGTCATTGATATATGTTCGGTAATCGAATTTTACTGTTATTAGTTGTACCTTTTCCTTCAAGGATCCTAACATCTCTTCATTTTAAGTGTAGCTAAACTTAGCAACAGAGAGAAGGACAAACCCTGACCTCAGATATAACTGAGTGAATTCAAGCAAATCCTGACTGAAACAAAATGTGTAGTAAAAGATAAGTGCTGGGGGACAATACAATTTAGCCCTAAGTTACACATACGATAGTGTAACTTGCCCAAGACACTGTTTTAAAAGTTTCAACCCACAACATACCAATAACTCATAAAGTCTGTGGCCTTTCATATCAGTATTGAAATTACAAGTTTGATTTTGGGGGCATCCATGCATGTGCTCGAACTTCCTGAAGTTCATGGGACTCCTCACAGCATTAAGCACAAGCAACCGGTTTGGTGCCCCAGGGATCCAGTGTCAGGGATGGGGTTTGTTCGCCGAAAGATTACATAGCTTCAAAGTTTGGTAGATATTAAGTTCCTGTCCCCATAAGTGTGTTCCCTCTCATTTGGCACATTGCACTAAAAAGGATGACTAGGGCTGGCCCCCATCCCACGTACGTAAGCGTGTGTAAAACATTGGCTTCTGTATAGGCGTCATTGCAACGAAGCAGGAGATCTCATTGCTCTGTCCCTTTCCATGATACACATTATAATAGTATATAACTCACAAATTACACCATAAATCATTCCTGGGGTTGCTGTGCGGAGGAAAGCAAGGGAGGTTTTTTGGAAGAAGTCTGAGAAGGCTAAAAGTGAGGCAAGTTGGCAAGACCCATGGACAGGCTTGAGCCCCTCATTGAGGAGCCAGCGGAGGAGAGTGGGACTGAAGGGTGAGCAGGGACCCAAGCAGTCGAGGCTGAGGCGCGGAGAGCTGTGGTGGGCTGAGATCTCCACCTCATCAGTAACACACGTGTTGGAGCAACCACGGGGCTGACATGAAATATTGAGTGGGTGCTCCTTGTGAGAGTGATGCCTCTTCAGTGAGCTGAACGGAGAGGATCCCGCACAAAAGCACTGTATAATGGCCCTGAGACCTTCATGAGACATAGGCTTGTGAAAGCTAAATGAAGATGGGAGATAAAACCTTCATTCTGGAATCTCCTAACTTCTCCATGATGGAGTTCATAGCCTTAGTGCAGTTTATAGGCATATACTACCTATGCACTCCAACGCTGACCCGAGTGTTACAGACTGCACGTTTGCACACCTACAATTCAAACCTAATTGCGATGACCTCACATAAAGTAGTAATAATCAACTATCAATAATACTTCGGAAATGGGGGGAGAAAAAATGGGAAAATGTTCGTTCTTAATAAAAACTAGTGCTGACGGTCAGGAAATTGAACCTTCTGCTAGCATTAGTTACAGGAGCCAAAAACATTGCTCCTGAATGTTTCTGGAGAGCATATGCTTTATATACTTGAAAGGTACTCTTCTGTATCAAGTCTTTGTAATTGCAGAGACATGGAAAATAAAGGCAGAAATCATAAAGATTTCCTTTTCCACTGGTAGTTAATCAGCCCACGGTGTGTTTATGTACAAGCAGAGAGCTGTCTTCATCCCAGCCTCTCTCCTCCCTGCATCCCCAGGATGCAGTCCTATGTGCAGTTAGCTGACGTTTCCCTAATGAATCAAACCATTTGCTCCAGAAATACAAGGTGCAGGGCCAATATTTTCAAAAGCTGCCTTTAAAACTCTGGCAGCAATCTAGTGTGGTCATGTTTCCGAGTGTGAAGTTCTTCATGTATGAATGCTTGCACTCAGGATTTATTTGCTTGGACTGCGCTCACATCCGTGCAGGGAGCGTGACCGTGAACCCAGTGTTTTCCATGTGCTATCTACTAGATGGAGGAAAATGTGTTTAAAGGATTAGAAATCAGGTAAGAACTGGAAACCTGGTAAGGATTTGCAGATCCAGGGTGGTGTTCAGGGCTACAGAGCAGGGACTGAGTTAGAGGAAAGGAAAATGAAAAAAAAAGTACATTCATGTGAAGCAAACCCAACAGTTTTGCTACAGTCAGTACAATCTTTCTTTCCTTGCGCTTCACTGAGGCAGTGAGAAGTGCCTTTCTTTGCGCATCTGGGAGCACAGCCCATGGAGCATGGTGGACAGGTCCCAGAGGTGGCCTCAGGCCTGGAAACAGTCTGACCACATCAGCATCATCTAAAATCAAGACTAATTAGTCCTTGCGGGAGCGTGTCAGCTCCTGTGCTGCCATGTTAACATGACACGAGACTGCGATCAGGACCTGAACGGGGACCTGCTGTTTGGATGTACTAACCCTCGCTGACCTTTCTTGGGGACCCCCAACACACCCCTGCCCCACACCTCATCCCTTATCCGCAGTGCTTAGAAGGGAAGGGCCACAGCTCAACCTGAGCAAGACATTTGCAACATGTGTTCTTGAGCAATTAGTGACATGAACTGTCTCAGACGTACAGGGCAGGACCACACCGCATTGTGCACGCCACAAGCGCAAACTAGAAAGATGCCCCTTGCCCCAGCCCGCAAGCAGATCTGCCCCAGTTCTGTACCACCCCCCCATTTTTAGTCTTTTCTACTTTTAAAGAAAAGCTAAATTTAACACAGAAATAAAACCACCAAAAGTCTTGCAGTTTTTATGGAGAAAAGCGTGCTTGCTCAGGAAGCATGAAATTAAAAGCTCTAGAGCGTGCCTTTGCCCGGCTCCACACCACGTGTACCTCGCCAGCTCCACAACAGGCTGAGAGCTCACCGATTCGCTCCATGGCCTCATCCTGCAAACATGCACCCCTGCAAGCAGGGCTTACTCATGGAAACACTATGCCTGCATTCCT
>NW_010563679.1:0-3483 GCF_000687285.1 Phaethon lepturus | reverse complement strand
GCTCCCCGGGCTGCCCGGGGGACATGGCTGGCACCGTCCGAGCCGTCAGCCTGGCACCACCGGGAGGGCTCCGACAGCACAGCAAGCCACCAAGCCTGGCCAGGAGCATGGGATCCCACAAGCTCTGAAGGACACCCTCTGGCCATGCTCGAGGCCACACTTGGATGTTTTCTGACAACACAGACACCAAAATCTCTTCTTGAAATAAAGTGCCTTCAAGCAGCTCCTAATAGGCTCCAGAGACATGCCCAGGAGTTTTACTAAAAGCAGCTTCCCTGCCTGCCTATCCCTGTGTTATCGGAGTTTGCTTCGTGGTGTATTTTCCTTAGGAAATTTGGGTGCCGTTGTTCCACAGACCCCTCCAACAGCCTTCAAGTCCTCGAGGCTGGGTGTGAGACGCACAAGATGTGCTCCTGCCAGTTGACTCCCAAATCAGGACAGTGCCTCGCACATTTGGAAGGCTGCGTAACGGTCAGTCTCCCACTCCTCAACTTCACGGGTCAGACACGGCGGGGCAAGCTGGCCTCCGACCCACAAACTGCGTTTTCTCGGGCAAGACAGTACCACGCTGGGTCTGGAAGCTACGTCACCTCCCCGGGCTCCCAGCTCAGACGGTCCCCGTGGAGGCTGTGAGCACGTGCTGTGACGCATGACCCTCTGTCCCTGCCTGCGCACCCTCCCAGCCCTGCGGGAGGCTCAACGTATGTGATCTCACGCTTTGGCAGAGACGAAAGCCGAGGGACCTGCCCTTCTTTCAGAGGTGGGGTAGCAAAAAGTTGCTTCCTTGCTTTCAAACCCAATGGGGTTTGAGGCTTGTCCCCTCCATGACGAGGGCTGAGGTACTCCCCAGGACCTCAGAAATCCCCTGAGGACCACGGTGCCTTTGCAGAGCTTCGGGGAGCGCCTGCTGTGACCCCCTCCCGCACAGCTGGTAACGGTGCACCAACGTGCACGTAATACATTCCAGACTCCTTTGGTTTGACTGATGCATATTTTGACATCTCAGAGAAAACATTTTGCAAGATGCACGGTCAAAGGCTCTTTCAAGCCGAGATGTTGTGGAAAGCCGCGTGAGCTCTCCAAGGCACTATCTCTCTCTCTCTCTCTCTGCCAGCTGCTCTAATGAAAGCTCCCTGTGCAGGCCAGAAGATACAGCAGGGAATAATACATTCCTTTAAATAGCATCCTAGCTGGCTTGAGGAGGCCATGAACATTTTAACTCACTTATAATTTTCCTGCGGTTCAACCCTCTCTCCAGCAGCGGTCTTCTCGGGGCACCAGGGCCAAGCGAAGACATGGGAAGACTTTAAAATGGCATTAGCTAACCCATGGCTGTTCAGGAGGTGTTAGTGTTCATGTCCTTTCCCGAGCAATACTGCACGCCACACAACACCTACCCTGTAGTGTGCTGCTTAGACCTTAATCACCCGGAGGTAATTGGCACGTGGAGATGCAGTGCTGAGGTCAGCAGAGGAGACCTTGTTCCAACAGGGACTGATCTCAAAGAGATGATCGCTTCAATAACACGTGGCACCGGTCAGAAAATGCTCCCCTGACATCTTCCATGTGACATTTTTCCACAGGCAAAGCCAGCTAAAGGGGTCCCTGAATGTCCTCCTCCTTCGGACCCCTGCAACCATCTATAAACCAAGTCAGTGAAAGAAAACACTTGGGGTCAAGGGGGAAAATAAATTGAGGTTTAAAGAAGTGCACAGACCCCATTTGCAGCACGACCCACAAGCAATTCTTTCGGTCCAGCAGAGGCACAGCAAAAGGCCGAGCAACAGCAGGACAACTTTTGGGACGAAGGAGCATTAGGATACCCTTAAAGCAGCTTTGGTTGAGGAGACGCTTGAACAGGGGACTGTCTCCTGGATGGAGAGTCAGAAGGAGCAACATGAGAGCAATGCTGAGAAGTTTAGAATTTTTATACAGAAAAAGTTATTTAGAATAATTCCCAGTCTCCTGCCCCATAGGAAATTTCTAATAAAAACTTAAGATTCAGTGGCCACAGCAGTCTCCAGCCTAAATAAAAAATAAAAAGAGGAAAAACTGTTCTGGGGGAAAATATCAAAAGGATCATTTTCTCTGCTGAAAGCTGAAATTCTTCCACAAAGAAGTAATTTTGCCACTCCCCAGAAAAGCAGAAAAAATACCGTCATTTTTCCATGGGTCATTTTTAACGGTTGCTTCATTGTCTTCAATGTCAATGTTCCTTCTGCAGGGTCTCCCAGCCCTGCCCTCACCTCACTGCGCCCGTCAGTTCACGTACAGCCTCTCCAGGACGGGACAGGTTTCTCTCTCATGCAGCTCACAGCACACCCAGTGTTGGCGTTTTAATCGGATTCTATTACTGATGGCAATACTCTGATACAGCCATGGCTTTGCGATGCTGAACCTGTGTGATACCAGAGCACACCAAAGGTGCTGGGCTTTCTCTTTGGTCTAATTTCTCTGCACCACCCTGTGCTTCTTGTCTTGCTCTGCCACTGCCCCAAAATACATCAATGTCTTATCCCAAAGGTTCAATGTCACAGAAATAATGGGTGGCACTGTAATACTTTTTGACACCATGAGGCAAATGGTGTCAAACAGCCCTAAAACAAGTGTCCCATGTTTTACAGGGGTATTTTAGGGAATATTCCTAAATTTTATCAGGTGTTTTCCTTTGTTATGCAGCTCTGCAAAGGATATTTTAAATCACGCAGCTTGGCATGTGTTTGTTTGCTGGTCTAAACCATTTGTGTTGCATAGGTCTAACAGCAATCCATTCAAGCTTATCATGGAATATTAGAAAAAAAGTTGCATCCTCATGGAAATCTCAGCAGAATCAGATCTTCTCTTAGCTGGGAAGATCTGGTTTCTCTATGAACCTTTATCCTGAGAGAAAGAAGTTCTTTATATTTGCTTTACAGTGAGAAATTTGGCCCTCTTGGGGGTCAAAATTACCTTTCCTCACTTCTTTCCAAAGTTTGGGAATGAGTTAATTTGCATTGAGACAAATCACGGTCAGGGTTCCTCTGAAGCACAACTCCATTTGCTAGAAATTCATCTCCACCTGGTATTTCCAGCACAAGGAGAGTCCATCAAAACACCTTTTTCTGGGAGCTGAACTGCTTCCAGACCTCCAGCTGCAGCTGTGTGAAAAAGGTCTCTCTGTTTTAACTGAACTGGAATATCGTGGCTCTTCTGGTGACGGTGAGGACAGGTGGCCTTTCCCTGCTTCCCAGACTGAAATTACAGCAGCTTTGCACTTTGTAAAGCAGCCCTTTGGTAAGTTTGTAATGAGGGTGTGCACCGTGCCCTGCCACCAGCCAAGCAGAGTGGGGACCGGGCCACACCAGCAGCACACTGCCTCTGGGAGAGGACGTACGTCCTGCGCATGCTGCCACCAAAACAATGTCACAGAATAATTATTATTAAGGTTGGAAAAGATCTCCAAGGTCATCAAATCCAACCATCAACCCAACACCATCATGTCCC
>NW_010563678.1:2289-2555 GCF_000687285.1 Phaethon lepturus | reverse complement strand
GGGCTCATGCCTGTCTCCATCCAGCTGCCGCCCCCTGTGCCCCTGATCCCGGAGCTGCAGAAGCCGCTGTGCCAGCAGGTCTGGTACCACGGGGCCATCCCGCGCTCGGAGGTGCAGGAGCTGCTGAGCTGCAGCGGGGACTTCCTGGTGCGGGAGAGCCAGGGCAAGCAGGAATATGTGCTCAGCGTGCTGTGGGACGGGCAGCCCCGGCACTTCATCATCCAGGCTGCCGACGTGAGCGACCACAGGCCGGGGGGGACAAGCGG
>NW_010563678.1:0-2222 GCF_000687285.1 Phaethon lepturus | reverse complement strand
GCCACAGGGCCCCTGGTGTGAGTGCACGGGATGTGTGTGTACGGTACGAGTTGTGTGCACCCACCCTTGCACAGGCCAAGCGTGGAGCGTGGGGTGTGAGCCCTACATCGTGCCTCGGGATTCCCACTTACGCGTGTTTGCCATGCCCAGTGTGCATGCTTGTCCTGTGCCGTGTGCATGTGTGCACACTCATCCATGCATGCACTCCAGCCCTCCTGAGCACACCCATGTGTGCGTGCAGGCACAACCCCTCACCTCTCCTCCCCACAGAACATGTACCGGCTGGAGGGTGAAGGCTTCCCCACCATCCCGCTGCTCATCGAGCACCTCCTGCAGAGCCAGCAGCCCATCACCCGGAAGAGTGGGATCATCCTGGCCAGGGCCGTGCCCAAGGTGACAGCAGGCAGTGGGGAGGGCGACGAGTCCCCCACATATGGGGCAGACTCTTCTCCTGCCCACAACTGGGCTGGGAGCCCCAAGCACGCTTCTCCAGCCAGACGTGGTGACTTGAGAGGGAGCTGCCCGGGCAGGGGCGGATGTAAGCCTGGGGTGGGCTGGGGGATGGCTCACTGCCTCTGGTGTCCGTTTGCTGCAGGACAAATGGGTGCTCAACCATGAGGACGTGCTGCTGGGAGAGCGCATCGGCCGAGTGAGTCAGGGTGCTCTGGTCCCTGCCTGCGTGGGGTCTGTGGGAGGGCAGGGCTGTCCCCAGGGGGTCTGCGGGAGGGCAGGGGTTGCCTCAGGCCACACCACGGCAAGCTGGGCAGGTGCACCCATGTCTCTCGGCAGGGTAACTTTGGGGAGGTGTTCAGTGGCCGCCTGCGTGCCGACAACACTCCTGTGGCTGTGAAATCCTGCCGGGAAACCCTCCCGCCTGAGCTCAAGGCCAAGTTCCTGCAGGAAGCCAGGTCTGTGTGGCCATCACCCTTGTCCTGGCCCATCTGTCCATCCTCAGGACTTGGGGCTGTTCAAACACCGCTGGGACTGCAGCATCCTTGTGCTGAGGGTCGTGTCCCAGGGCCAGCTGGGCAGAGCGTCCCAGGGACGGCACAGAGGTGGCCTGTGCCCGCGGCAGCTAGGCCCCCACACGCTCATGGTGCCTGTCCTTGTCCCCACAGGATCCTCAAGCAGTACAACCACCCAAACATCGTCCGGCTCATTGGCGTCTGCACCCAGAAGCAGCCCATTTACATTGTCATGGAGCTTGTGCAGGGTGAGTGGCCCCGTCCTGCAGCCCCTGCGCTGCCAGGGCAGCCGGTGCGTGTGTGTGCAAGCTCGCCACGGCGTGCCAGGGCTGCCGCCCACCAGCTCCGCAATCCTGGGTGCAGGGGGAGACTTCCTGAGCTTCCTGCGCAGCGAGGGGCCCCACCTGCGGGTGAAGGAGCTGATCAAGATGATGGAGAATGCTGCTGCTGGCATGGAGTACCTGGAGAGCAAGCACTGCATCCACAGGTGGGCTCCGGTGGCATGGGCAGGTGCTGGGCAGGGTGAACCCCGGAGCCCTCGCTGCCCCCTGACCCGTGCCCGGTGGAGGCCCCTGGGGATGGCCAGGCGTGTGGCTGATGGCTCTGGGCTCTCCTAGGGACCTGGCTGCTCGCAACTGCCTGGTGACAGAGAAGAATGCCCTGAAGATCAGCGACTTCGGGATGTCGCGGGAGGAGGCAGATGGTGTCTACGCCTCCACAGGGGGGATGAAGCAGATCCCCGTCAAGTGGACTGCCCCCGAAGCACTCAATTATGGTATGGGATGGAGCTGGGTACTGCCTGGCAGCGCCACGGCACAGCTGGGAGCTAGGAGTCCAGGCACACCACCCTGCTCCCACGCGCCTGGTCCTGGGGAAGGAGGCAGAGAGAGCTGGGGCACCCCAGCCCTCGTGAGCATGGGCACAGCCAGGGCAGTGGTGCCATGGGTGTCCCCAGCCACCAGCATCTGTCCCGCCCTGCGTCCCCAGGCCGATACAGCTCTGAGAGTGATGTCTGGAGCTTTGGGATCCTCCTGTGGGAAGCCTTCAGCCTGGGTGCCGTCCCCTATGCCAACCTCAGCAACCAGCAGACACGAGAGGCAGTGGAGCAGGGTAAGGGATGTGACTGGGGTCCATCTTTCAAGGGCCACTGCGGGGTTGTGGGCCCAGCACTGCAGGTTTGCCATGGAGACATGCTCACAGGATGGGCAGTACAGGTCTGTGGGAGGCAAGGGACTGATGACCCAGGCTGCCATGTCC
>NW_010563677.1:0-2153 GCF_000687285.1 Phaethon lepturus | reverse complement strand
AGCAGGACGAGAACCTGCAAGCGCAATGCCTCCTGTAGCTGGAGTAAGAAGGCTTCGTCAGTAGGCTCCCCTTGATCAGGCGGCCTGTAGCAGACACCAACCACAAGGTTCCCTTTGTTGCCTCGGTCTCTGATTCTTTCCCATAAGCTTTCAAGCTGCTCATGGCTGTTCTTCAGAGACAGCTCTTCACACTCGATCCATTTCTTGACGTAGAGGGCAATGCCTCCATCCTTCCTTCCTCACCTGTCCCTGCTGGACAGCCTGGAGCCATCGATAGCTGCACTCCAGTTGTGGGATACGTCCCACCAAGTTTCAGTAATGGCAACCAGGTCATAGCTTTCTAGCAGCACAGTGGCTGCCAACTCCTCCTGTTTGTTGCCCATGCTGCATGCATTGGTGTAGAGGCACTTCAGCTGGGCTGTCAGCCGTGTCACCGTCTGAGAGGAACACCCCTTAGTTCCTTTGAGGTCTTTCTCTGGTGCAACAGGCTGAGGGGCCTCGCTAGCACCCTGGCCCTCTAACCATGGTGTGTCATCCCACAGCTTGTCATGGGGGATGTCAAGCCTGATATTATCCCCCTCCCCCTGACTGGCAAGATAGAGGAGAAAATCAGTTGGGCACCTATCCCGTTCACTTGGGCCCCTAGGGCTCTAACGTCCAGCCTGATCTTGGCCATGTTTTGCTTTACCGTGTCATTGGTGCCCACATGGAAAAGAAGTTGGGGATAATAGTCTGACAGGTCAGTGCCATGTGACATAGTAAACAGGACTGTTGATGGAGGGTAATGCAATCATTCTCCCTTCAAGTCAGCAGAATATTGTTTTGTCTTCCTTTTATCTAATGTAAAGTCTTTCCTTTTAGGGTATGAAAGAACACAGTAGGAGACCAGCTGTTCATAATAACATAATCTTTTCTTCTTTCTCTTTCTCTCTCAGTTTCCAAGCGAATTTTCCTAGTTTGGTCGTGAGCTAAATCTTATTGGAGCATCAATAAGTAGACTTAATGGCTGACTGCACAGCCCATGTGCTCTGATCACAGCTTGTTAGGCCCACTCTTTTTCTCTCAGTGCTTTTTTCCCTCTGCAGTCTGTCTGTATCTACATGTCGGATCTTCTATTATGTTACATTGTAATCATCTTGCAGTAGAGAACTGTTGATGGATGGCCAGACCCAAAGAGTCATGGTGAATGAAATTAAATCCATTAGAATGAATATTAGGAAAATTTTCTTCACTGAAAGGGTTGTCAAGCATTGGAACAGGCTGCCCAGGGAAGCGGTTGAGTCACTATCCCTGGAGGTATTTAAAAGATGTGTAGATGTGGCACTTAGGGACATGGTTTAGTGGGACCTGGCAGTGTTAGGTTTGCAGTTGGACTCGATGATCTTAGAGGTCTTTTCCAACCGAAATGATTCTACGATTCTGAGATGTGCACAGCACCCAGCACTAGGGAACACCAGGTGTTGCTTCCATGAGGTATATCATCATTATAAAATTTGATAATTCCAGTTGAGTTTCCTTAACAGCTGTGCAGCTATTAATATGGAAACAGGAGATAGCTCTGAGTTTTAACACACATCATGTTTGTTTATTCAGGGATTTTCATCCAAAATCGGCCTTAGGGTCTACTGGTCTGAAAAATCAATGGCTCCTGTAACTTTTCCCCTGCCAAATTTTCTGCAAACATTTGATAGGGAGGAAGCATAATTCTTTGAAGTATTTGGGGAAAAATCTGTTTTGTTGTTTCTATGTCCCAGTCCTTCCCATAACTATTTCTGTGGGAATGCATGATCTAATCTGTTAACTGATTCAAAGGAACATGTTTTTTAGGTAGTTGCATTAATTTGTGTTTGCCATTAACATAATTTTTGGTCATATTCTTGTTAATTGTCTTTGAACTATGCTCTGTTATTCTTTCTTCGTTAAGAGCTTGAGAGTTTCAAGAGAAAACCTATAGCAGCTTTCAAAACTACCATTTAGTAGGATATCTGTTGTAGTTTTACAAAATAAAAATACATTGTTGATATATGTTTTAAGTAGATCTGTTGAGAGTGTGAAATAAAGGCCTCTAACAAGATTTTCTATTGTGATATCTCTATAAAGAGAAGTGAAGTTGCTTCTATTTAAAGCATTGTCCTGGTTTCAGCCAGGGTAGA
>NW_010563676.1:8944-11317 GCF_000687285.1 Phaethon lepturus | reverse complement strand
GTCGCTACCTGAGGCACCGGCGCCGGCGCCTCAGAGCCTGCGGCGCTGCCCTGGCTGGCCGGGCCTGCGGTGGAAAGGCCTGAGCGAGGGCGACTGCAAGGATGTGGGTCACATCTCGGTGTCGTTGCAGCTACGGCCTAAAGTTGATAAACTGATCTGGTAAAGGTGGGGCCTAGGGAACAGCTGGGCTCAGTCTCCAGTCTGCCCTTTCCTCGCTATGTGCTCTTGGAGACGTCACGTACCCCTGCTCTGCCTGAGCTTCCCTTGCTGCGTAACGCAGCGCTTGCCGCATGTGGGTGCCATGGGCTTTCATTCAACAGCGTTAGCTGGCGGCTGGGGGAGCCTCGACAGGAGCTTTGGTGTTTCCCAAAGTGCTGAAGAGCTGCCACATATCAGCGAGGGACCTTCCTGCACTGGGGCTTAAACAAGGAGCTACAAGGGTGGGTTTTGTCTGATCTGGAGAG
Organism: Phaethon lepturus; assembly: GCF_000687285.1. Lineage (NCBI taxonomy): Eukaryota > Metazoa > Chordata > Aves > Phaethontiformes > Phaethontidae > Phaethon > Phaethon lepturus. The sequence continues at coordinate 10,853 of NW_010563676.1, read as the reverse complement.
TGTTAAAAGACATAAGAGAGACCAAGACTCCAGTGGCTCAACCTGTTAATAGAATAGGACTTTATTAAAGTCTAAAAGGACTACCTCGAAGGAAAATGGTGTTTCTCATACATGAATGAAGTCTAATAACAATAGGAACAACATTTAAAAAGGATTGTGTAATGTTGTTAACTTCACCTTAAACCTAGTGTTACAGTTACGAATGAACCATACGGGTTCATACATCCCTCGAGTGAATCATGGACAGTGTGTTTCGTTCGTGTTTCCTCTCGATGACCACAGCCTCCCCGGCACTGAGAACAGTTTTAGCGTGGAGATCTGGCTCGCTGTCTCTGTTCTAGATTCGAATGGCCAAATGTCTCCAACGCAAGCGCTTCAGAAAGGGCTGTATGCACAGGGCTGCTGGAGTAAATCCACACATCAAACCACAGCTCAAGGTCTTAGTCATTTTGGTGGTACAGAAACGAAACTGTTTGTGAGGACCTTGCTTCAGGGAGTGGTGACAAGGTAAGCACTACACAGCCCCCAAAAAAGGCAGGTTAAGAGAGTGTCATACTCCCCTGTCCCCCTCGCCTCTCCACCCGGCAGCTAACCACCCTGCGTCTCCCCCAGACGCTGCTGCCCCTGCCGCAGAGACACCGGGCTCCAGCGCCTGGCTGTGCCCCTCCGCTTCTGCACAAAGGCCAGCAGCTCACCCGAAACCTACCTACATCGACCCCTTTAAACTGAGCTGCCAAGACATTGCTCCGCCAAAGCCGAGGCCCGTGGGCCGCTCCGCTCGTGCCACCCTGCCGACGCTGCGAGAGGCCGTTCCTTCCCTCCATCAGCAGGTGGACTGGCCAGCTCGGAGCAGTCCTTAACCACCGAGAAGGATTTGTCAGCGCCTGCCAAAGCCCAAAGTCTTGACCAAACAGAAACTTAGCTGCTCAGGCTGGGATCAGTTGCAAGGGGAAGAAGTCCTTTCCCACGTGAAGACCACCTCCCCGGCAAAAGCGAGTGTGGGAGAGGAAAATACAAGCACTTCAGTGAGAGAGCTGTGCAAACCCCAGCAGGTAAAAGGCACTTCCTCAACCTGAAAATGTAGGGTCCAAAACCAACCGCATTTCCTTACACACCGTTTGCACCAGCATCTTTAAGCTAGTCTCGTCTAAGTACCTGGACATTAACCTACGGCCAGGCGGTGGGCTGCGGGGTCCTGCCCGGTTTTCCTTCCCCCCCGAGGGAGAGGAGCCGTGTCATTCCCCAGGATTTCTGGAAGAGGGCACTCTGGCACCAGGATTGCGGCGCAGCACGCTGCCGTCTGCGGCAGGGCTGCTCTCTGCGGCTGCTTGCTCCTCAGCCCGAAAGGGAAGCTGTTAGGAAAAAATAAACAGTTTATGCCCAGCCTTGAGACAGAGACATTAGAAGAGAAGGATAAACTGCAGCTCTAGGGACGAAGATAATGTAGCAGTGAATTTATTGAAATGTCAGGGCAAATGGGAATGACATAACCAAATAATCAAAAGGGGAAAAGAAAAGAAAGTAACCGAGATGATGATAAAAAATTAAAATGGCAAACACAGCACGACAAGGAGCAATTACATCAGGCTGGAAGCAAAGAAAATGTACAGCACAGAGATGCACAGAGAGTAGTGGTAGAGCACAGCTCGAAATGAAAACAATAAAACAAAAATATAATTAAGAACAATTCAGGCCACCCAGATGCATTCATAGTTCAGCCCGGATGCCAAATCTCGTTAATAACAGCTTCCAGCTGCTCAGTGATGCACAGTCATTTCTCACTGCAGCCTCTGCGCTGGAGCTGGGGAGAACATCAGCCCTGCAAACAGGCACCGCGCTTATGGCACCGGCCCTGGAAGTGGGCAAGGGAGCAGGAGGGAATTAAAAGAGGGGAAGAGCTCTAAATCCT
>NW_010563676.1:0-8931 GCF_000687285.1 Phaethon lepturus | reverse complement strand
TGCTGAACCTCTCTTGGTGCTGGGCACTTGGTGAGGGGGGATGCTGCAGCTTTAGAGCCTGTGTATCAGTGATTCCTCTGTACGGTCGCTGCCTTCGCCCGCTGTTCCTGCCCCACATCTCCCCTCACAGTCACAATTCCTTCCAGTGTGAGAAAAATGAGGGCACGAGGCAAGCAGCCTTTGCAGAATGGGGCTCAACACCAGCCTCCATGCTTATACTTTCTCAATCTGGGGCCTGATAATAATACCAGAGACCTTTAAATTTCCTCCTTTTTTTTTTTTTTTCTTAGCTGTGTATTAGGATCCACTTTTTCCTGAGTTTCTTTTTTTTTTTCTTCCCAAACCCAGACAGCTCACAATTTAACTTTTTCATGTTTAAACACAGAGATTTCCCATCCCCTGCCCAGCCTCTGTGTGAGCACACACATATATACATGCACAGGCACACACATGCACACTCTCTCACACACACACACACACACACTCTGACATGGTTCCAGCACCTGGGACTTGATGAAGACCATCAACGGTGGACATGCTGGCATGAACTTGCAGCGCTAGCAATTCCTAAGTTTCCCAGGGGATGATGTTTGTCCTGTAAGGCAAACCAGACCTAATAGCATCATATAACCTTCCTATCACTGCCGGGAGACAGGGCATGAAGGCTGCCAGCAAGAGTGAGAACAAAGCAAAGGCAGAGAAGAAGCACCAGGGGGAGCTGGATAACTTTTTTTCTTATCCATCCCCTTTTTTAATTAACAGCAAGTCTAGTCTGTGATGCTAGAAATGGTCTGTGTTTGTTAATCACAGCTCATTTGGTTGTGTAGGAAGACATAAACAGAGCTTTGAGATTGACTGATCGGAGTTGTGCAGCCAGGCACCTGGATTGTTTTCGCTGCTCCCATGAATCGCAGCTCTTAACGTGCTTATGCCAGGCCACAGCTCCAGAGGGTGCTGCTGGAGTCTCCTGTGGTTGGGCTTTAGTTGAGAGAAAAGAGGAATTCAGCTATGCTGTGCCTGTCCTCAAGTCCCTGCTATGCAGTCCCACAGCCAGAAATACCTCCCATCCCTGCCAGATGAGGTAACTACATTTGCGTTGTGTCTTCTACAGCTTACTTTTTGTTTCTGCTCTACCTACTTGCTGGTCAAAGAGCAGAGACCTCTGCTCTGATCTTTCAGCACCTCTGGTCATCCATCCACTCCTTCCCTGAGCAGCTCTGCACAGCATCCTCCTTGCCAACCTGCCAAAAAACCTCTAGTAGCCAGCTGGCAGGCGTGCAACCAGCTTCAGACCTCCCCACGCATCCCGTTGCATCCTGCCTACCTGGCCAACCTTCTTCAGTTCATGTTGCCTGACTCGGGGCTGTTGGAGCTCGCGCTTGCCTACTTGTTGCTGATCAGCTCCGCTTGCCTCTCCTTAATGAACACACGCCGCTGCAGTCTCTCCCATCCCACTGCCCCCATGACACCAGCAAGAGTTACCAACAGCAGCAACTCTTGTGTTTGCGCTGAGAGTCCAAGTTGTGACTGGGAAGCCCAATAGCAACCAGTAGTATTTTATTACCGAAAAAGTGATCAAGGAAGGTAAAAGAATCAGTGGATGACTTATGACAAGACCAAGGAAAACCGTGCACCAAAAACTGAACAGTATATGACTGACAGGTCTGTAATGCCATAGACCCAACTGTTTCACAGCTACAGCTTTTAAGCTATTTAAGCTGAGTCAACCATATGAAGTATCTTGGTTTCTCTACCTATTGACTCAACACCAAGCTTACTCTACTTGAGATCTCAGAGATCATCTGTTCAGGTGGGAGGGCAAGAACACAGTTTTGCTCCATGTAACTCATGCCAAGACAGCAGCTCTGAACGATGGCAAATTTTTAAAGAAAGTCTGTAAGTGGTTCTTCAGGACCAGTCTTGCATTTAAAATCTTCAGGCTACATTTATCTTTTGCTACTGGGGAAAGCCAGTTTACTTTCTTCCTTGTTTACCTATAATCCTGATTCATCTTTGAGATGAACAGTAGCAGTGGATAGGAAACTCTGTCCTTCAGACACAGGCCAATATTGTCCCCTGGGCCTGATCTGCACTTCAAAAATGGCTTCCATGGCAAGATACCATGTGCCTGTCATAGGGCTGTGCTGGTACTAGTAGATAACCAGAACCTTCAGCTGGAAAAGGAAGTAAGCCAAGACAGGCTTTCAAACCTCACTTTGAGGTGAGTGGCAAAGTGGCAAAGGCCACTTACTGCTGCTGTGTGGCCGGGGGATAGCATCCCACAGTGAGCCATGGGAGATGTTATGGGAGGTTAGAAAGAGGGTTATTTAAATTCATGCTCATTGGATGGTTGCAGGTGAGTATGAGGAATCACCAAAGGTTTTGAACGTATGGGTTCCCCAGCGGTGCTGTGGTGATTCACAGCACCATCTCCTAATTCTGTGCCTGACAGATTTTACATCAACAGGAAGGGGTTTCTTCTCCATCATGTTAAAGTTATTGTGGACTACCTCAGACATTTCAACGCCCTCAGTAATAGTAGGCCAAGTCAAGGAGACAATGCTCGGCTATTTAGCAATATGTGTATGTGGCAATATAGTTGTACAAGGCTAAGAATTTCTGCCATGTACTTTTCATCGGTGTAATAGAAAGAAAGATCAAGTCAATCAAGTCCAATAGTGATTATGCATCTAATTTTTGTTCAGCGAAAACAACATCAAGGACAAATTTTTCAAGAGCTCTTGACTATTGGCTGCTACTCTTATTAATTAACATGATTTGTGCTTCCATTGTGATAAGAAGCACTTCAGAAAGATGCCAAATGTAAATATAAAAATTAACAGCAAAGCGAGATCAAACCAGAAGATGCTGGCTAAGGGAGACACAGCTAAGCTTTCCCACACCATCACTATATTGCATTCCTTTCTTTAGCTGGCCTTTCTCTAAGGAGATCATAAATCCCTCAGAGAAGAGTAAGACTTACTGTTGAGGCTGCTAATGTGAATAAAGATTGCTGAATCATCCACCTGGCCTTCCTACCTATCTGCAGAATATCTAGAACACTTTGAGAGCTGGAGTAAATTATGAAAAAAATACACCTGACAGATTGGTTTTAAAGCTCTTCAAAGGTAAACTCTTTCTCTGAACTTTCTGAAACCACAAAATTGTGCAGCAATAATATTTAGATACAGTTCAAAAGCATCCAAATCACTCTTCAGAGTCCAAATTCTACCACTTGAATGCCACACATCCCTCAAAACCACTACACAGCTGCATGGGCCTGTAGATCACATGCCCCTTAGCATACCCTGCAGCTGACAGTTTGAACCTTTGGAGGTGTAGCTCATCTGTGAAACCCTCTTTTGCTAAACCTTCCTGGCAGTCCTTGTAACACTGGGGTGTGGCACACAAGTAATGTAAACAACTCACATCATCCTTATCAAAAAAGAACTTAAATAACAAATTTAATATGAGGCCTAAAGTCTTAACTTCTTAACCTCCTTTTCCTCTTCTCATCTCTTCCCCTTCCAGAAGTTTATACCTTCATCTTTTCAGACCAACAACCTTAGAACTCGATTATGTACATTTTATCTTAACCCTTATTAATTGCTGTTGAAGGATATATTTCATGTTTGCTAATAAGAATATATCATGGGCTGCAAAAACTGTTGAGCATGTTGATAATAATTTGCTGTGACTTCACGTAATCTTTGACTGAAGCACTTCCGCAATCTGGGCATTCATCCACTCTCTCACTTTTTCTCTCCCTCCCATGTAGAAGCCTTTCTGTTGAATAAGCACTGAGCTCGCCTTTTACCCTAGTAAGGGGAACACAGGCTCTCCTTTACTTTGAGGCCTCTTGACATCTTAATTCCTCTAGAAAACACCAAGAGTCAAAAGTTATTGATGGGAGGGAAGGGTAAAATCAACAGAGGTACACAAAAGCAGAGACAGAGACAGTGAGCAAGAGAACATGACTGCAGGCTTCTTAAGAAACTGGGATAATAAAGTACGATAATTTTTATTTCCGGTGTGTTTCTTTTCCCTTCTTCATTTATTCATGATGTCTGTGCTTCCCCCATCTTCCTGGTACTTGCAGGGCAGAATGAATTTTGCTGTCCTGTGCAGGTCACTAGTAGAGACCAGAGAACTGCTCTATGCTGTCACACATTCGATTCCCATCAACACTCAGCCTGTAGTATCTTTGCCTTCCTCCAGCTCCATGTGTTATGTCTCACATCAAGCATGAAGATGCCAGTCTCTTGAGGAGACTAATCTTTTCCTGAAATAAAACCAGTGGCAATTTATCCAGTCTCCTGAATGGCAGAATAATGAACTCGTTCTGAGACTGAACTGTTGACCTTATCCTGTCAGTACTGTCAGCCACCGATTACGACAATGAGAAGTACATTCTGAACCTAAAACTCGTACTATGAGCACTTCTTCCTCAGCATTAATGCATGTCCTTTAATGCAACAGCCTAAGAAATCAAATAAAGAAAATTGGTGGAGTTTATGTTACCCGACCTGTGAAAGAAAAACACCAAGTGTAGCAGAAGCAGGAGCAAACTTTCTGTTCCACATGGCTCGTTGGCAGCAAGACGTGCCAATAAGACTGGAGCATATCAAGATGGGACAGCTGGAGGGGTTCAAGACACTTCTGTCTGCTGCAGACATGACAAACTGACTGGAGAGCAAGGACCAGGCATTCTCTGCCTGGAAGCCAACAGTCTTTTACTTCATTGCTCCTGTTCCTCTGTCAGAACAGCACACCTCACTTGCAAAACGCCTGTGCTTGCCAGAAGGAAAGGTCTTGCCCTCCCTGAGATTCTTTTCGCTCTGTTCAATCAACTTTATTAACACCCTACAGACTCAGTCCTCAGGTCTTCAGATGACAAAGTTTCATCATGACAATTGTTTCATAACAGGAGCCATGCAAAACCTACTAATGCTTTGTGTGTGCTGCTATTAATGACCCTGTCAGAAAGCCGAGGAAAGCCTGATAAAATGAGCTGTATTTAATCCACCATCCAGAGGAATTAATTCAAACAAGCAAAGATGACTCAGATGATTGCAGAGAATTTTGCTAACAATGTTGTACCCAAAGGGTGATATTCAATGTGACACAAATGGAAGAGACCAGGCTGTCCTACACTGCTCTTAAAGGTGTAAATATGACTTTCATTATCATGCTATTTCTAGGAAGGCAGAGATATGTTACTTCCATCTTGCAGACAGTTTAGCTTAAGACCCATGCCCAAGGTCACACAAAGGATCCCTGGCTAAGGTGGGAATTTACATTGGGCCTCCTGAATTCCAGTTCCTATCATCATCAATCCCTTTCTTACCTCTGCCTCAATGCTGAGCAGGGCCAATACCCAAATGGTGACCATAGTGCACCGCATAACCCAGGCCAGAACTGAAAGGGAGGCAAGGGAAGATTGGGTAAGAGGCGATGCAGACTTCACCTCCTGGTGTGCCTCAAGAACTGCAGGCAGAGAAGCTGGAGCTCAGGGAGCAGAATTCACTTGGGCTGGTTGAGGCCCAGGAGCTGAATGAGAAACACATGAAGAAACCCCTATGCAAGGAATCTCTCGCTGAGCTACATTCCTAGATTCCCATTTACAAACAATATATTTGAGACAGGACAGCCCCATCCTCCCCCTTCACTGCTCATTTCGGAACAAGCAGGTAAGCGAGGCAATGAACAAGGTCTGCTCCCCAGACTTGGAGTGCTGTAGGGAGAATGCGTGATACAGGCTGCACTAACGAACACGTTCCAAGCACATGATATACTGTATGGCCAAAGTGCTCAGCTGAAGTTCAAAATCTTTATGGTGTCGGACTTTGAATTTTTTATAGCTCTTTAGAACTTCTTTTCCACTGGCTTAGGCAAAACTTCTCTATTTAAACTAGCAAAACTCGTGAAATCAAAAGATTGCTGAGAGGAAATAGAAGAGTAAATACGAACAGGTAATTTCTGAATCCTGTTCATCTTATAGTCTGGCATGCTCGTTGTCCTGAGGTTTGCTGCAGTTTAGATTAGCTGGAGTCACAAATGAAGGTCCAAAGGAAGCAATACAAAAACTATCCGAGCTTCTGAGTGCATTTCTGTGTCTAGAGTCCTCAAAAGAACAACTGCAGGTTGCATCCTACATCCCCTGCCTGGAGACTGTCATTGCTCTCCCCATTATATCTTGGCTCAGTAACAAGAAACTTTCCAAGATGAGTCAGTAAAACACACACAGCATTTTGAAGCAGGCCAATCAACCTGTTATGAAGAATGTAATCAACATTTGTATCGTGAGTACTGATGTTGGGCTGATAGGGACCTGTTGATACCATCAGGCCTGGAACAGATACCAACACGGTGATGTTGGGATGCTCGCTTTGTCCATCCTGGGTGTTCTTGCTGGCAACTGAACGCACCCTGGGCCTCCTGACTCTGGAAACAAGTTAGACGTGTGTGGTATGATCAGAACAACAGGTCTGGCCGATTGTCCTGCTCCAGGCTGTAGTGATAAAGGGCAGTTACCCATGGACAGTTGTGATTATGTCATTTACATTTACTAGCTGTTTTCCCGTGTTTCGATCCTCCTTTCTCCACCCTAGTCTCCTCCCAAATAAACAAGCCACCCCTAATTACCTTTCCCCCCTCAATCCAAATTAGGCTACATCCATACCCAAATTACGTACTTCTGATAATGATACATAGATAATCTTGACCTTATATGACATTACCGGTACTCTTACATAGGCACTGTAGGTCTTGCAAGATTCCACTCCCCAGAAGGTCCCCAACCCTCCCTTACAGCTATCTGTGAAGTCTGGTTATTCCTCACATAATTCACTTTTAACCATCTGTGAAATCCATCCATTCCTCGCGGCGCTATATGTAGCTTTTGTTGGCTTCTCACACTGGTGGTTGTCACATCTGGCAATTGCTCATGTCATGCCCAGCAGTTTCTTGTGTCCTTCTCAGTTAGCTCAAAGGGAGGTCAGGGCATAGCCATCTGCCTGCAGCCTTAAAAAATACTACATGATTTTCAGGCACCCCACAATGTCCATACCAGCTGTGTGCTGCAAGAACCATGGAGCTATATGAAAAAGTCTGGACAGAATTGGACTAAATTAGGACTAAAATCACCCTGGACCTTACAGAAACTCTGACAGGAACCCAGGTGTATCAGGACTCACAACCAGGCTGCATTTCTCAGCAGGAAGATTTTAGATTAGAAATGGTTCCCTGCATCAATATATTGGTATGTCTGTCACAAAAGCTATTGCTTATGCTACATAGGTGTACAACCAACATCCACAGCAGAATGAACCAACCACTTCATATGAGAAGAACATTTTGGACAATGGAGGTGCAAACGCTCTGCCACAGCTGCCATGGTCTGATCAAGAACCCACGTTCCTGGTCACGAATCACAGCTTTGTGTCAAGGGCAAAGTCAGGCTTCACTAACATCCAGACTTTTACTTTCTTTGTTTTTTTGTAAAAACAACAGACGAACTTTACTTGTTTGACGAAGAACATGATTTCTTGCAAGTGCAGTACTTTTAAAGTAAGGACGGTTTCCATTCTGTGGAGAACACTGGCATACACACAGAATAGCCCCCTCTCTTACAAAACCTGGGCACCTAACCTCCAATCCAAACATGGGAGCTACTACTCCTCGCTAAGAAAGAAAATGCCCGGGAGTCAGGGGATGCATGTGTGTAAGATGTAGGAACGAGGGCTAAATGGCCAGTGCAGAAAAGTATCTCCCCTACAGATAAATCTTTGCATAACATCCACATTAAGCAGGAGGAGGGTGTTTCCTCTGCAACAGACACACCACAAAAAGGGATTCCTCCCTTCCCAATGGTGACTGTTGCAATTCTCAAGAGCTGAGAGGGGCTCACCAGTGGAAGTCAAACATCCTCTAAGTATCTTCTGAAGCCCAAAAAAGGAAAATCTTCTTTACTTTTTTAGTAAAATCAGAGGAAATGCAAAAGTAGTCCTGAAATAATTCCTGGGCTTGGCTTGCTGCACTAGTTGAGTAGAAGTGCAGCACTGCAGTTGTTGGTTCATAAAAGCAATTCTCAAACCTGGCTTATTTGTCCAGCTTCTTGTCCTGTCCTAGACAACTATCTCGTCCTGACATGTCCCAGTTAAAATACTTATGACCACCTACTTTCTCACCGAAAAAGAAAAAAACAGGGAAGATTGTTAGCTTTGTTCTGGAGCTGAAAAGACTGTCATCATGCCCAGTTCTGGAAAAGAACACATGTGTGGGAATAATGGAGTGTGTAGGTGCGTTCAACTGTCTGAAGCCAAGGCTAGAGGCAAATCAGATCAGCACAGCCAGAAATGTGACAAGGTATAATTAACATTCAATGATTACCTAATTTCACTATTGATTTTTTGAATATAACTTAAAAAAAAACAACATTAAGAAGAATCCCACGCCTCGCACCCCGAGCGGTCTCTGTGCGCCCTTTCCACCCCCAGTTCAGACCAGCAGCCGAGCCCTGGTGCCAGCGCTGCAGAGCACCTCTAAGGGCTCCAGGCTCGCCGGGCTGCGTGCCCGGGGGCTGCTTGAGGCACGTGGAGATTTCGCCGCAGATACTCCCGGCCTGATGTGCTCCCCGGCCCTCAGTGCAGGGCAGCCCAGGACTTGAAGTTGTCCTTGGTTCCCAAAATGAACAGTCAGCCCCAGAAGAGCTTCGATTCAAAGGGCAATCAGAAAAGTCTGGGGGATGTTAGCTGCTGCTGGCCAAACCACTGGCAGGGCATTAACTTTCCACGGTGTCCCTCTGCTCTGTGCTCCACTGACCAACCCAGGCTTCAAAATGTCCCAAGCCTCACAGCACTTGCTGATGTCCCAGGTCACAGCACTGCTGAGCGAGTACCTTTGGTGCCTTGGGGAGCTCAGCAATGCACG
>NW_010563675.1:3997-29805 GCF_000687285.1 Phaethon lepturus | reverse complement strand
GCTCAGCCGCCTCTCGGCCTTCTCCTCGTCTTCACGGGAAGGCTTTGGCGTTTTCCTGGTCAGTTAAAAGGTCAGACCTGGGTGGTTTATCCCTCCACGGGTCATACACCGGGAAGCGTCACCGGTTCTCAGAAACGCTGTGGAAAACCAGCAAAGCACAAAGTGGTGGCAGGAGCTAAAACCTCTGTGGCGACGAGGCCACCCGAGCGCGGCGCCCGGGGCTGCAGCATCCGCCTAGGACACTGCTGCCGACCAGAGCGGCTTTTGGGAGAGGAACACCTCCACTTTGTGCACCAGGAGGAGGAACAGGAGGTACCCTGAACCCAGAGTGCCACGCTCCGGGAGGGCCCACAAATTCCCTTCTTCAGTCTCCTTTTATAATTTTTCCACCTCCTTGAGGCTGGTAAAGCCTCCTTTTACTTCAGCAGTCGCTTTTCCCCATCCCTAGCTCTTCCATTTCTTGCCGTACTGCTTTGGTCTGGTTTAGGGAGGTTTAAACCACACAGTAGCGACTGCTCTTTGCACGGACCCAGGGCAGCCCAGGGCGAGCTACACGTTGCCTGCACCCATGCCGGCCAACGCAGCCCAGCCGCTCCTCCATGGGTCTTTGTGCCGAGCACACTGTGAAGAGGCAGGTCCAGGGTGACGTCCGTGGGTTGGGCCAGCAGGGACCGTGGGGCAGCACAGCTCGGCAGCGACCAAGAGCAAGGGCCTCAGCTTCAGCGCAGCTCCCACAGGGAAGCGGGGAGGCCCAGCCCAGGCTCCTGCCAGCGTTTGCACCAAGTGAGCTCCGTTCACAGCAGCCAAGGTCAGACAGCTGCTTATCAGCCCTGGCCCCCAGCCAAGGCAGCCCGGGCCCCAGGGCGCCCGGGCCCCCTCTAATGCTGCCTGTCCTCTTTCCTGCTTGGTATTGGGGACTCATCACGAAACGCCAGCTGTCACCATGTAACGCTGCATCTCTGGTCCGGGTTCCCGGGTGACCGCAGGATGCGGGGGTTTTGCTTTGGGCCACGCTGGGCACCTGCCACAACGGCTGGGAACTGGAATAGTTCCTGGCTGCGGCGAGCTCTGGGGACTCGCCTGATTATCTTGCATCTTTGGGGACCTGCAGTTTTGCAGTGTGTTGCAGCACTGATAGCAGGAGCCACGACAAGTGTCCCGAGAGAGATCAGAGCAGCCAGGAAATGGCTGATGGGACGAGCAGAGGCACGTGACCCACGTTCGCTCTTGAGCAAATTGGCGGTTACAGTCCACGCAGACTCCTCACCCACCTCTTGGGCACGGCAAGCCACGGTGGTTTGAAGAAGAGGAATTTCTCTTCAGGGGTGACCTCTAGGGCAGTGCCACAGAGGCATCGCTCTGCTGCCGCTTTTGGCGCTGGCTCAGGCTGGCACCTTCAATCCTCTGGCTGGACCTGAGGATTTCATCTGAAGTAGGGAGCTCACTGCTGGGGCCCTGCCCTTTTCAGACAAGAGTGGGTTAGGGCTTTCCCTTCCTTGTTGAGCGAGTTAAGGAAACCGAGTGACTTGAACTTCCTTGTTGGCTCGGAGCTACACCCTGTGCCTGGGATCCAGCCGAACTTGGATCCAGAGGAGTGCCAGGAACTCCCAAGGGACTAGGTGAGCTCCAGGGTCCCCTTTTGAGATGTGTGACAAGGGACGTTGTCCTACGAGGTCAGAAGATTGCCGTTTAACACCAACAGCAGTGAGTCATCGCAAAGGTTGCAGAACACACCTTCCCGCCTGCTGCTTCTGTCTTCTCCCCACTCCGGGCACCAAACTCCCTCCACTGGCCAGGGGGCTGGCGCTTGGCTCCTAGCATTTCCCTTGCCCCTTTCACTGCTCCTTGCCTGGCTGGATCGCTCTCCGTGAGCGCTGAGCTCTCATTTCCCAGGTCTGCTCTGGCTGGCTGTGTCCTCGGTTCCATCCAGAACAAATGTGGCCTCCAGAGGCAACAGAGGTAATGGGGACCCAAAGGGAGCCAGGCTGCCAGCCCTTGGAAGCAGAAAGGCTTAGAAGGACTGATAATTTAGTAGCCACGTGCTCCTAAGCAGGCTCCCACTCTGATGCCAGTGGTGCAAGGGACAAGGAGCTTCTGGTCAGAAACGGGAGACACTGACTTACCAACATGTCGGAACTTGGAGAAAGGCAGGCCTGGAAACAACGCCAGCTGGTGGACAAGACAGAGGAGATGGAGAGGTGGTGCATTAGGTTAACAAGGGCTTAGATTACAACGGGGGTAGCAAATTAATCACTTGATACACAACCCACGAGCTGGATCTGAGGAACATGCAGACCTCCCTCAAAACCCCCAAAGAGCAGCTGAAGAGCTGCTCTGTAACCGCAACCGTAGAGCACTGCAACCCAGCGGCTCTGCAAGACCGAAAAGCCCCGGTTTTGCTCAACTCCCCCCCCCCCCAAAAAAAAAGGAACTGCAGAGGAGTGACTAAGCTTGTTCACAGGGCAAAGAATGAAATCCTCGTGGGCAGCCCCGCAGCTGCGGCGGGGAATCTCCTGCTCTGTTCAACCCCCTTGCCCGCCCCGGGTGGAGAGCAGGCACTCAGGAGAGGAAGGAGGACGGGTGAGGTGGGCACCCCTCCAGGGCTGGCCAGGCGCTTCACGCTGGGGTGCCTGTGGCTGCAGAGGGACCAGAGGTATGGGGCACTCCCTTCCTTTATTGCAGGAAAAGGAACCAGGAACATTGTCAAAATAAAAAGAAAAGAAAAAGCAACGTTGGCATTTTTTAGGACACAGCCTGGGTGCAGCTAGGTGCCCGCTAATGCAGACAGGCAGCAGCACCCGGCCTCCCTCCTGCCCAGCCGCACAGGCAGAGCCTCTCGGCTCAACAGCAGCTGCCGTAAATACCAGCACAGCCGTGGAGATGCACACTGCTGTTCCCGATCGTTTCCCACCCAGAAGCACGAGCCGCTCTCCAGCGCAGGTGCAGGACGTCGGCCCATGCCTCGAGCCCGTCCCTGGTTGCAACACTTGAAGGCATGCCTCATGAAAACAAGAGGTTCCACAGCAAACGTGCCGCCATGCGCAACATCTCACACATGCTCTGGTGCAGCACGTGGGGTATGTGACGGTGCAGACCAGCGCGCTGCATAGCATCGCCTGCTTCGACAGCAACACCGTCATCTTCTCCTCCCTTCTTCCTACACTCCCCTCCCACATAGCCTCTTCCTGCTCATCTATTCCCATCCTCCAGACCGACAAATTTAACTCAACTGACGTACTCTTATCTGGTTTGAGCATCCAAAGAAGCTCCCGGGAAGCTTTGCCATCCGCCACAGGGGCCAGGCAGGGCGAGGGATCCCACCTCTGCTCTGCTGCAGTGTTTGGAAACTGCTGCGAGCGGCGGATGGGTATCACTTGCTGGGAAACAAAAACCAGTATTAAAGCACTTGCAACTGCTCAGCAAATCCTATTACAGCTGTATAAAAAATTATTTTATTTCTGATTCAGGCTGTCAGACGCTGGGCCAAAAACCCAGAGTGAGGAATACAGACACCAGGATACAGGGAGCTTAGAAAACTGCCTTTATTCTATTAGTTGTTGGAAAAATGAAAATACAGAAAGAGTTTAGTTGGCTGCAGAACAGCAAGAAGTTCACAGGTTAGGAGTCTGATCACTACATGGTAACCAAACTTACACAAAAAGTTTCTTTTTTTTTTTAGTTTTGAAACTGGGTCCAGCAATGAACTTAAGGCAACTGAACAGTTCAGAAGCTTTGAGTGTGAGCAGGCTGTCTTTTCTCATCCCTACGGCACGTCATGGAAAAAACTCCTCCTGGGTGTGCAGACCACTCAAATCATTCAAATGGGTCAGACTCTTACAAATGAACAGGGGAAGAGGATCAGCTGCTTTCCATCGGACTTTATTTTCAAATACAGTTTCTTAAAAAACCCAGAACACCTTAACGCAGAGGTTACAAGTAACAGTATTAGGAAATCCAATTATACAAAAAATACTACATCTAAGCTGGGGTAAATAGATTTATTTTTGGTAACATACATTTAAACTGGCACTAATTACACAGTAACTAAAAGGTAACTAACATGAAACCACAGAACCCTCACTTTTCCTTAGCTGAATGGGACTTGGTCATTTCAGAGTGATCACATTTTCAAACTAATGTTTTTACACCACTGAGCCATGAAAATCAGATCTTCCTAAATGTGATAGCACTGAAGCTACACTTGATTCCACATACAGCCATGTAACTGTTGTACTCAATTAGAATAGGACGTTAGTTATAAAGTAGTTACAGACCAATCCTCTGTGTTGACAGCTTTTTCTCTTTCTAGAGAGAAGAAAGAAGATAGAGAATTGTCTTCAATTAGCGCCTGGCATATCCTGTGAGTGCAGAAAAGGTTTGTTAGAGGAATGTTGAGGTTAACCTTGGGTGCACAGATGAATTTGATGCAGATTGTTATAAAAATCATGGTTGGCTTCTAAATACTGGTAGCAAGATGACTCGATTTTTAAATCTCTTAAGTAAATTATAGATAATGAAAAAGGCCAGTAATCATACACTAAGATTAATAAACAGCACTTCAAAATTACTCAAGTGCAGGGTGCTGCTTTGGCCATCTTCCTCTGGCCACACTTTATAAGAGAAGGCACCCGGACTTTTTCTTGCCACGCCGGGCTTGCAAAGCAGCTCTAGTGGCCATTTCAAAAACCTCCCTCACACCGTCTTTGGTCTTTGCCGAACACTCCATATACCCAAATGCACCAATGCGGTTTGCCATATCTCTTCCTTCTTCGGGTTTGACAGGCTCCTGTAACAGCACAAAAGCAACAGGTGAGAACAACCCAAAGCCACAGCAACACACACCAGTCTTCCCTTCCCCACCCAGCTTCCCAACAAAGGCAAATGAATTCCTGGATTAAATACATGTAATTAATTGGTTAGTTAATAATTAATTGCTCCCCTGAGAGCGCTCCTTTAAAAATAAAGGCAGATTTAAAACAAAATTTGCTTATTTTCTCAAGATGCAGCATGCCTCTCAGCCCAGACGACACAGACGGGGTGTATATTTGCCTACCACCCCAGTGCTCGAGGATAGGAGCGGTTTCTAACACCGCTGAGCTTAAAGGCTGCAAGACCCTTTGAGACTTGAGCAAAAGATGGCTTATTTCGGAGGAAACATTTATGCAACTCTTTGCCACAATTGTAACAAAAGCCTATATGCAAATCCCAAAATTGATACCTCAGTCTTTGTATAAAAACAAATATGCAACAGGAGCAAAAATGCCCGGACAGAGCAGAGCATCTGCAGTCCCGTAGACAAGCTGAGGTTTCAGACACAATCTGAAAATGAAACTTAGCGACAGGTTCAGGAACCAGCTACAGCACCTGTGGTTATCACCTCAAAACACCTACCAATAAAACTGCTTCCTTTCACATCCTGAACATACAAAACAAAGAACAACTCGAGTGTGCATGCACTTCATGTGCTGATGGCTCCCCGTTAGTTCCTTTCTACCTCAGGGACCCAGCCTTCCAGCACAGAGAGCAGCTAGCTGGCTGTTAGTAACCCAATATAGCCATTTTCATTGTTGAGAACGCCCTTTCCTAAATGTTAAATCTCCAAATATGAAAAAAGAAACACTCAATTAAAGGCAATATATACTTTCTGGTTTCTGTCATGGGTAAGCGTTCATTATACAGCCCATAGGAAGCTGGCAGCAAGCTGCGGATGCCCATTCAATACTCTGGTACAGCCACTGAAGGCTTTCTTCATTTATTGTAAGACTATCAGAAAGGAACCTGCCTGCTTCATTTTGGCCAGCTCTCGTCTTGTGTGCTCGTCATTCCTCAGGTCCTTCTTGTTTCCTACCAAGATGATAGGCACGTTGGGGCAGAAATGCTTCACCTCTGGGGTCCACTTCTCTGGGATGTTTTCTGAAAAAAATAAATAGAAGTATGACTGTACTAAAACCCACTTCTAGGGAGAGTTTTATTTTAAAGCTTTACCTGAGTGGTTTTAGCTTGCTCATCCACACTGATGCCCTTTTTTCTACTCTTAATTTGGGAAGCAAGTAGACCTGTTCTGGTATTACCAAAAGAGACAAGCCTGTCTATGGTACTTTTAAGGCTGAAAGGACACCTAAGCTCCTGGCTTCTCTATATCGCTCAGTAGCTACTTGACAAGGGTTAGCATAAGGTACTTCAAAGAACAGCATGCAGAATTCTGAAATAGAGAGTTATGGAATACTTTGCTTCAAGGGAAACATTTTATTTATTTCCAGAAGCTAAAGATGGGCACAACCCTGAAGCATAAGTTTTACATCACTTCTTCCTTTCATAAAGCAACATCAAACAGCCACTCCAAGCTCTCCCCTTAACTGTAGCAGAAATGTTGTGCTATACACTAATTACAGATGCAGAAAGACTTTGTGTAACTCATTTGCTGATTGCCATTTCTCCCTATCTGCAGCAAATTAATTTGTGCTCATACAGAAGAAACTTTTTCCTCCTAATGTAACTTCCCTACATGACTTTTGTGTTTGGGGTTTTTGGGGGGGGTTTTTTGTTTGTTTGTTTTGTTTTAAATGGAGCTGCAAATGGAAGACTTGAGGGCTTCTGAAGCAAAACCTTGATAAATTCTATATAGCAGGAACTGCTGAACAGCCCAAAACATTCAGCTTTGCTTTCAGAAGCTCTCAGACATCTGAGATTCAGCAGTGGATGTACCTGCAGGCTACATAACCCCTTTTTATCTTCACAAAATTCCATTCAGCTTTTGAAGAGATATTAACTACTATGGCATTGTTCTCTTGCTTGAAAGAACAACTTAGACAAGCATTCTGAAGCCAGCTTTTGCACTACAGCCAAAACAGCAGTTCTGCAGCTGCACCTGGAGTGCTCAGGGGCTGCTGGCCTCTAGACGCCGCATACCCGAAGAGCCTGCTCCCTCCACTGCTCCCAGGGACACAGGCACCCCAACACTGGCAAGCAGAAAGGGAGGAAAACATAGCCAAGATCAGAGCTGACTTAATTAAACCCCTCTCCCCCTGCCTGCAGGGTTCAGTAACCCATCTTGTTTCCAGGGTGGCCAGTTAGTTAGCTCTCCAGCATGTGCAGTAGAAGCGAGCGCAGCTCGAACCTTCCACGTAGCTGTTAACAGCCACACCGGTCATGACCGCAGCACCGCTGCTCGCTGAACCTCAAATTGTTTTGCAGAGGGACAAAGACAATGAAAGATGTTTCTAAGGATCAGGTGGAAGCGACAAAGAGAGAGATCAGGACTTCCCAGATGTCAACCTGGCATTGATTTTTCTAGAAAGACACTTTCACACCCAACTGCCCTTTCAACAGCTGCTACCTTTCAGAGGCAAGGTGAGAAATGAGGCTGAGCGGCTATCGAGCATTATCCCAGTCAGACTGTAATGCCACTGTAAGTTTGCTCATTTACTGAAACCTTCTGTGAATTGTGGCAGGAATGGTATTTTTCAATCATTGTGGTAGCTGCCTTCAGGACTAATCCTTCTGTTAACTGCATTTCTGTGCTTCCTGGATCCTTTTTGTCTCACTCTTGTTTCTTCCTAAGACACAACCGTGGGAGGCAGGGTTCGTCCGTAAGATAGATCAGAGGTGTAGTAAAAAAGCCTCTCTAAGGACAGCTTGCAGTGATCATGATCATCCTGGCAGTAGAAAACTCCAAAGGATTCAGTGGTTTAATACATTTAAGAGAGAACTGGTATCCCATTTATGTATCACTGGTTAAAATAATTTGACACGTGTCATTAATAGACAAGCGGAGGGAGCAGTCTCTCACTTTTCCCAGCTAGGAGCTGCTCAATGCATGGACATAATTTTGACCGGTTACAAACAGGCACCACTCAGCCACTGTACAGAAGGTTCTTTTCAGAGCACAGCTGTCATACACACACATATACTGATATGCCTAAAGCTCTACCTTAACATTATCTGCTTTCTAGTAAGAACCCTCACAAATAGCCACTAGTCAGCAAATCCCACCAGCGAGAAGTAGATAAGGGAATTTTTACAGAAATCCATTTGTTTAAGGAAGTGCTACCACAATGTATTTGATTAGGAGACGACACTGGATGGATGGAGTAATTATCATTTTAAAGGGACAGAAATCAAAATTCCAGAGACACTGAGTCTTAGAAGAGTATCTCTATCACCTGCTCCTTAGCCTTTTCAAAAATGTCTTTGTAAAAATCAAAAATACATCAATATCTATGTATCAGATTTATAAATCAGTGAAGATTTCAGTCTTGGACTCCACCCAGAAGGGGTGCCCATTTAATACATAGACAGATATTTGAAATGTGTTTTTGGAGCTCAGAAATCATAAATCAGGCAACTCTTCTCTTTTCTCCATCATATGCAGCTGTCAGTCACTGGAAAGCAGACTAGGAGAGTATAAATCTCCAGCCTCTGATCATTTCCACCAGTGAGAGAGCCACCGGCCTTTCAGTGCAAGCCCCCCTCCAGTGTGGTTCTAGCTCATGTTTTTTACCCACCAAGCAGACAGCAAAAAAACCCCAGGCTATCTGGGATTAATAACTCTGAGTGTTTCAGGCTGATCTCGCTTGAATAAAAGGAGGGGGGTGGGGGGTGGAAGGGATGAAAACACAAAGCTAGCTTTCCCATTTAAGTAGAAAGGAAGTTACTCCATTTTCCTGGATATAGTGTGGTCTCAAGTATGTAAGAACCTACAATTTTCAAGGAGAATAAAAGAAAGTAAAATAAAATCCAGCCTTGGGTGGGCCATGCCACTCAGTGGACACCTTATGTACTGACAGGGCTCCTGGACACACGAGAGTGCAGCTCAGCCTTCCTGCTTGCTCGGGGTCACCAGGGCAGCACCTCCCAAGGGACAAGCCCACCAGCACACCGCCTTGGCCCACCAGACAACGTAGCCGGGTTGGGGGTGCTGATCTAGGCCAGGGTGCTGCCCCCCTGCTAAATGTTGCTCAAGTTATGCAGCAGAGCCCTGGGTAAACACAGCGTGCTGCTAAGGATTACAAAATGCCACGCAGCCTTATTAAAGAAAGCAGCTTCCTTTAAGATCTTCATGTCTGAAAACTATACATTCAAACCAATACGGATTTTGAAGCTAGGAATGCTCTCCATCATTACAGCACATGAAAATATATTTTACATCACAATTTCCCAGGGGAATACAGCAACACAGAGACGTAATTCCAATTCAGTTAGTGATCTACTCACCTAAACTATCAGGACTATCAATTGAAAAACACATAAGTATAACATCGGTATCTGGATAAGAAAGTGGTCTAAGTCGATCGTAGTCTTCTTGTCCTGCTGTATCCCACAAAGCCAACTCAACCTGCAGAAGAAAGATCAAGGCAGTTAGCCACACCACCAGGGAAGTTTTGATTCAGAAGCTAGTAACCCAAGAGAAGTGGATAAAATATTTCAGTAAACAACACTCAAAAGGAGGAGACTACAAGACAGCTTTGACAGGAGAACTATTAGAAACTGCATGTTCCATTAACTCCAAAAACCAATTTATTCCATCTTATGAAACTTTTCTTTATATCCATGACCTGTGTCAATTCTCTGACAGGACATAAAAGCTATTAGCAGAAAAGCAAGACAGAAGAATCAAAGGGAATCAGTTCCAAAGGGCTGAGAATCTCTCTGATAAGCATTGCAGAAATAACAGTTTTCAGTGCAAGTGGACTCTCTAAGTATATGCTTTTTAAGATTACGCACCTTTTCAATTGGTTTACAGCTGGAACCTGTAGTGACTAAGAAATGTCAAGACTGTACTTATTCATGCACAAATTCATTAAAACTCCACCACAGCATAAATTTTCACTTGCAATTTGCTTTGCAATAAATCTGACTTGTATGTAAAGCCTCTTTTTACTAAGAACTGAGTAAAGTAGCTAATGTTCTCAATATTTGTACTTATGGTGAAGCTAGGGGAGGACATCCCAACAGGATTGTTTAAAACTGTAGAAGGAATAGCCAATGTTTAAACTAGGAAATTTAAAAACTATAGCCAGGTTCATACGGTATACTCTTGCTTGAGATTGTCTGATGTATCTGCCTTTGCAACACAGTGGCTTCCTTCTTGATTAAGCTCCTATGTTCAAAAATTTTGGAAAAAAGTCCACAGCAGCTCAGATGAAGACAGATGGGCAGAACTGGTACCCAAATGTAAGCTTGAATGTGCAATACAACTGTCTGGTTAAATTCTGAGTGTACGAAGCCTTAGTTGCACGCATATCCAAACCAACTCTTCTGTATTTCAGTCAGAAATATTCCTCTCCGTCACCTCTGCATTCTCGTTTGCAAATGCGAAGTTTGTGGCAAACATTCATATTTTTTATGGAGACGTCTGTTGAAGGTTCCCTCACACGACACTGAAATCGGCTCCTTTGTCTCTAAAAAAAATGCATCTGGTACCATCGCTGTTTCATCTCTGCATGGCTTCTGAACACTTCTGGTAATGCTTTTGTAAGACAGAGGTAAGCGGCTGTCAAACAGAACAGTCTTAAGCACTGCTCTCCCACAAACTTTTGTAATCAAGTTTTCAGAAGACAGTGTTTAGATAAAGTACGTCATCTAGTTACAAAAAGTTCAGCTGACATTTTGACAAGAGAAAATGCACTGCTCAAGCTGCTCATGCAATTTTTATTTAGATACTGGCTGCATATAGCTGATAGGGCATGACTCCCTGCTCAACCCATTTAGAGAAGCAGAGATTCAGGCAGAAGGGAATATAGAAGTTTGACTGGGTGCTAAGAGAGAGAAATGGATATAATACATATTTTAAACAATAGTCCTTAGAGTCTAAGATACAATATAGAAACTGTCACTTGGGGGAAAACATGTTCTAATATTAGTCTAAAAGCAAGGGGTTTTTTACCCATTCATATAATGGGAGAGAAATGCTCTTTTAGACTCAAGTAGCATGAACTATCAGGGCTAAACCCACAAATAATCCATGCCTGTAACAGTAGGAAGTAAAATTTAATGTAAAGCCCAAAACTAGCTTAAAAAGTTTTTGCTCAAATCGTTATCAAAACTGAGCAGTTTTGATCAGTCACTGCACCTGAACTAGAACTGACTGAAAGATGTTCTGACTGTACCTGAACCCAGAGCAAAGGCACATGTTGCAGCCAGGGGCGAGACAAGAAAGCTCGGCACCCTCCGCACCAAAACCAAAGGAAGCCACACAAGGACCCAGGGCACCAAGGTTACCATAACCACACAGAGCTGACAAAACAGACATATGCCATGACTGCCTAAAGGGCTTTGAAAATAGTTGAGCTTTCAAGGTGCAAAGTTTCTGGAGTATCCTGGAAAGCGACAATTTTACACATCGCACATTACCTTGCGTGACGTAAATGCAGAAGGCAACCTATCCAGCTTTCAGAGAGCAGCCTTTTGAAAAACGCCTCTTAGAGGGGTCTGGCATGTTTGCTTGTTTGGCAAACAAAAGGACTCAGAGGTCACACAGGTGAAAACTAATTTTCAAAATATTTAAAATTAAAATTAAATATTTTAATGATTAATTTACTGAAATACAAACTAAAAAGGAAGCTCAGTGAGCTGTGGGTATGCTTTGCTGCTAAGAATTGCATTCCTTCAGACAAGTAGGACAGATGATGCTGATGTAGACTACAAAAATCAAATCCCTTTGAAGCCTGCCAGTCATCTGTTCTGAAGAGGATCTTGCACATTGCCAGGAGTGGGTATGAAAAAAGACTCTCCAGGAAATAGTCTTTGTTAATCACAATACCAGATCCCTATCAAAACAGGGACTCCACTAAGCAATTCCAAAGGCTAGTAGCCCAGTGTCCTCAGCATGTAGGCACGTCTTTGAATTGCTCCATCCACTCCCATCTACTGCAACATTTTATTTGAAATAACTGTATGGGTTTTAGAATCTCAACTTGTGTAAGGTTAGAAATACGTTGTTAAACAAGACACTGGATATGAACAGATTCTAGCAAGGCCAGTATTTTTCCACAGGAACATGCTTAATATTTAAAAATACATTTACAATGTAAGTATTAAGCATGTGTACTAACCACTTATTAAAGAAGTTAGAGATCTCCATGTTATTCTGAACAACTGCAAGTTCATTTTGACTGTTACAGAAGTGTACACATACCTGCTTTCCATCCACTTCAATATCTGCTACATAATTTTCAAAGACGGTGGGAACATACACTTCAGGGAACTGGTCTTTGCTAAATACAATCAGCAGACAGGTCTTTCCACAGGCACCATCACCCACTATAACCAGCTTTTTTCGAATGGCTGCCATAGCTGAAAAACAAAATGACAACTTATTAATTATTCTGCTGCAACTTTTAACTGAGGTGCAATAATTAATAACCATTAAGTTTCTAATTAGTAAGAACCTTTTGAGAAAAATAGTCCCCAGCACTTGTTAACACACTGGTGAGCCACTGGGTGCAAAAATAATAGAAAGGAGAGGAGACCAGCCTGGTTTAGCATTTCTTGATCTATTCTAAAGGTTGAGATAGGAAGATCCAGAGATAGTGAGTAAGCAAGCAGCACTGTCCCCAAGCACCTTCTGAAAGTGTTTTTTAGGTAATCAAATAAGAGATGCTTCAATTCAACAGGCAGTAACATTTTCTTGTCACACTGAGTTGTTGTAACTACAAAGTGCCAGTCAGCTGGACTGAGGAGCATCTGCTGCCATGTCAGAGCACCAACAGAAGGATCTCAAGGTAACCAGCCTGTTCCTCAAATTACAAACACCACACTGCAAAGGTTTTTGGAAGGACACACCCCACAACTCCATCCGCTTTCCCGGACATTGCTGTCACCAGGTTAATATAGCCTGCTATCAGCTTACATTAAGTAAAGAAGAGATGCAGAGGAAAACACCACTGTGGTGCTTCACCCAGATCTCTGCTGTTCGATGAATTGATTTGTACCAGGACCATACAAAACCATGGCTTGTGCACTTGCAACTTTGGCCTCAAAAAGACAGTATGAAAGCTTGAAAAGGTTTAACAGAAGCCTAGAGTCAGGATGGGATTGAAGGAGATGATTGTGTTGGATTTGGAAAATTTCTACAAAGTCACAAGTGGCTCAAATAGTATGGATAGGGATTGACTATTCGTCATCACTTCCCACAAACGAATGCAAGGGGGATGATACAAAGATAGTAGGAAAGGGCTCAAGCCCACCAGAAGGCAATGGGCCCGGGGAACTCCAACAAGCAGATGTTATGAACACAAAAAATTTATACAGCCCTAAAGGAGACTGTGCAAGTACATGGAAGAAGCTTCCTACATGAGTTAAAGAATGTAGAAACTGAATCTGCCTTAGAAAATCTCCATAGTAAAAGTACTTTGAGGCTGACAGAGTACTTTGGGAAGCACTACATATGTGCCTGCTCTCTTCTTTCCCTAGGCATTTATTTGTGACCATGGCAGGAACAAGCCAGGGATTTAGGGAGTGGCCTGGCTACAAGGGACTGGAATGAGGACAGAACCATAACTACTTTCTTCTCCATAACATAAAGACACTCCAGGGGAAGCCGCTTAGTCATCCCATGAAGCTTCCTGGAAATGGAGTGAGCAGCAACGACACCATAATACCTACCATTGCATGACCAAAATACCACAGAGGGAGCACCCTTGTGAGTTAACTTTTGCCGTGACAATCCCAGTACAAAGCTCTATGAAGACAACTAGGGTGAGGGGAGAAGGGCTCGAAGAAGCACAGAAGAGGGTTAAAGGACATAGAAAAAACATTTTCATCTTTCCATCTCTTCTCTTGCCTTACAAAATTAAGTAAAAAGGTAAAACTAACCATCTAAAAGCAACTTTTAGTACTACTACGTGGTGAAGAAGCATTAGATACTACAGAGATTCTGTACTTCTGCTCCAAGCGCAGAGAAGGACCATTTCAGCCCATCAGGCAGGAAGGGCTCAGGAACTTGTACAGCACAGCCTTGTCAGACACAACTGCTCCAGTAATCAAAATCGATCTCCAAAACAAGCTTCTTTCACCTTGTGAATATATATGTACGCATATTCAAGCTATTTACCTTAGGGATTTGGGCTTGTTTTTACATTTGTGGAAGGTTTAAAATGATCCAAGCTTTAAAAAGGTTTTCTTTCAGGGGTTTTAAATGGTTTTGAATGCTTTCTAGCAATGGCAATGTTTTATTTTTAAAGAACTGGAAATCATCTGTCCTCTGTAGCGAGTCAACTATTTACAAGTTCTACCTACTGTCAGCTTTGTCTAATCTCCCCTTAAAAACTGTAATGCAGTCCTACAAAACCTCTGAATCAGTCTCCTCCTGTGCTCTACAATATTTACTATGAGAAAACTTCCCCCAGTGTGTATCCTCAAGCTCCTTTGATGTAATGTAAACCCATTACTGTTTTTCCTATTTGTCACGGGCATAGGAGAATAGATGATTCCCTTTCCCTAGTGCAATTAAGAATACATGCCTTCATTTAGTCTTCAGGCAAAACAATTCTAGTCTATTCAAGCCTTCTCTGTAAAACATATTTCCTAGACTTTCCTTTTGCTCCCTTCTGGGCACAGTCCAATTGGCACAACCTTTCCAAAGCATGGAGCCCAAAAGCTGAATTCAGTATTTCACCTAGGGCTTTACAAACATTAATTAGAGCTGAAGGATTATTTTATTGATCTTCCAGGATACACTGTTGTTTAAACACCATACTGGAAGTGTATGTCTTCCCCTCCACCGCCATGAAGACCGGAGTGTTGATACATTCAGCTTTTAACTCACGATAACTCCCAGATCTTTTTTCATTAGGACTGCTATATAGTAAGTTGCTCTCTAGTCACACAGCTGAATATTCTACTGTCATGCTTTTATTTATCCTTCCTCTGATTGATGTTTTACTCTACCTTCAAATTCTAGTTCTGTCTTCCAGCTTAATCATAGTCTTTCTCAGATGCATGTTTAATAATCATGACTCCCAGATAATTATCTAGGTCACTGATGAAACCACTCTGGAGACAAAGTAGGTGGATAATAGAATGGGATAAACTGTCCCTCCTCAGTATCCTTCCTCCTTCTCCCTTCTGTGCTAACAGCTGGGGCTCTGCTGTTACCTGCAATAGCACCTAGGGTAGGTGACCTTTTTGGCATCACCTATGGATAGCTCTCTTTTCCTGTGGATTATCAGATCAACTCTTCCTTTATCTTCCTCTAAATATTTCAGTCACTCCAGATTTAAAAAAAAAAAAAAAAAAAAAAGCATTCCTTGCTGCTTGAATCTCATTTTATGCTTTGGCCTTCTACATACCTATGCCTAAGGTCTACAAGAAAACTGCAGTTCTATTAAAAAAAAAATCATGTAATGTAGTACTTTCTATAAACCCTTCCCTTAAAAAAAAAAAAAAAGCTTGAAAATTTTATTCTTATATATTGAAAAAAATATTTCAGGAGTTTTATCTCCTCAATATCTTTTTCCTGAGAAAAGCCTATTACAGAACACTCCCTGCCTGAATCTTTCCTAAGATCAGTTGACATTATTTGCACCCAACATGGAAGACCACTCTGTCAATCAAGGTGCCCTTCAACAGTGTATGCTCAACCACTTCCTTCACACTGCTTAGGATCCACCCCTGCTCACAGTCTTTTATGTGCAGGACAGTCACCAGGACATCTCAACCTGCTGAACAGTCCCTTCCGTCTAGTACATTGAATATCTAGATAATTAATCACCACCAATTTCTAGAGGATCCTGATGGATGCTCACAAAAAGCTTCAACCACCTTATCTCTTCTTGGTGACCTACGGCACCCTCATCTTTTTTTACTTTAGTTTCACCTTCCAGAGCATTACCATAGAAGAATTCCTTCTGCATAATGTCCTTGGAACAAATATGTTGTATAAAATTAAAATCAGCATGCAAAGATCACCACTTATATCCTTGAAGCTTTCACTTGCCTCCGAAGCCCTAGGGGTTGCTTTTGATTTGCTTACCCCAAACGTTCCCCTAGGCATGCAGCACACGTTGAGGCTAACTTGTTTATGGACCTCAACAAATTTTCAGAAACAGCTCAGATTATAAATGCTGGGTAGACAAAGACACCTCAGGATGTCAGGTCTGATCACTGGGTAGACCCCTCCATCAGCCTCGGAAGGAAGTCCCCGAACATCACAACCACTTTTTTCTTCCTGACGCTAGTGTTTACAAACTTTACAGCTTTATGGTACTTGAAGTTTCTCCTCTACTGGTGAGGTTGAACCCTTACTTGCTGCCAAAACAATATACTTCTCTTCAACCTGTGGATATTTAAGGATGGAACACGGCTGTTGAGCCTGCAGCCAGCTTTCTTCTTACGACAGGTTCATCTTGTCTGTATCGCTGAAGGTCTCCATGCATATGGAAGTTGTTTTAGCAGTGCTACAATGTCCCAAACCCCCATATTTGGTCTTCAAATTTTAGCAGATATCTGGCCACAACAACAACCTCCCATAATCAATGCACTAGTATATTTACAATAATAATTTCCTAATTTAGAGGATTCAGTGTACAGATCAGCATCTTTTAGCTAATTATTTTTAGATAAAATAAATACATTCCTATCTAGTGGGTAGCTGTAAGGGATTGTCAGGTCTGGCAAATACTCAGAAAAACAACATCTCTGTAGTAAAATAGAGAAAAAATTAGATTCCTTAGAATGGAGCTAGATCTTAGAGGTGCGTATCACAAGAACAACACTTACAGCATTCACAGCAGTCAGGTCTTTCTGTTGCATTGTGACATGCTCTGGTTTTCTTAAATATTCTGAAGGCTGGAAATACATCAAATTTGGACCAGCAGTACGTGGGAATCAAAAAGCACTCTGCTAGCCTAAGAAGCTTCATTTAAGATGCACAATACTTAAGTTAAATGTAAGCTAGTATTTGCTGCAGCACAGCTTGCCACCAGTGAGTGTGTGTCTACATTTAGAGGTAAAAAAACTATACGAAATACCTAAGAGGATATTACAAATAAACCAAATCCAAGCTACCACTACTTGACTGTAACCAAACACAAGTACTACACATTCATCCTTTTAAGCAATGCATAGAACAGGGAGAAACCAATAAATCCAGAAAGCTGCTGGAACAGCATCGCTGACAATGCATGCAGAACACCGAGCAAGAAATAGTCTATCCCAATTAGCGTAGCAGAATGGCTGCAGTGATCTTCTGAGGGAATCTGCGCTGTCTTCTGCAGTAAGACGACAGATCTGCAATCTTTCCTACTCTTAAATAAACCACTCCTCCCACCTTTGCATTTATAGGATTCTTAAAACCAGCTAGTCTGCTGGAGTCAAAGTGGAAACTCTCACAACATGACTGAAGTGACTCATCTGAATGGAAGAGATTCAATTATGACATTTCCTCAACGTAGGCCAGTGCCCTTCACAGGTATTACAAGAGCCTTAGACATCGTTTACTCAATCCCACTAGCATCACAGGAGGTTACAACACAAGGAGCTCCTGTTTGCTGAGTTGCCACACTAATACCCTTGTTACACAAGGCTGCTATTTCTAAGTGCAGTGACGCTCCAAGACTCATGTAGCATAAAGCCCTGCTTGTTAAGAGAATCTAGCAAATACTCCAGAAGAATGAGAAATGGGGAAAATATTTTTCGCATGTTTTAAATGTACTCCCCCCCCCAAAGTATTATTGTTTACTGCAATGGAATTTGCTTCTTCTCTTCAGCACACTATTTATTTTTCCAAGCAACAACATTTCCGTGCCTCCTCTCCTGCAAATCCCAAGGCCATGCAGCACGAGTGAGGATTGTGGACATGCTGTTGACATTCTGAAGGTGGATAAATTGGTAACAAACATGGCAGGTTTGCCTGTCTTGCTCTGGATCTTGTCCTGGAGAAAGTAATAAGGTGGAAGCAACAGCCCTTTATCATCACATAGGTACCCTGACTAGATTTAGTTTCAATTACCAATCAACTCCTACCAATTTTATATTGCTGCTGTGCCATATGGGCAGATCCCTTGTACAATGCACAGCTTTGTCAAAAAAGATCTGGATTACTGCATATGTTAGCAAGAACTCAGCAGAAGCAGTTCAGCAAGACCATTAATGATGTTTCCGATGCTGAGGGGGAAATATCTTTTAAATTCTTTCCCAACTAATCTTGCAGAAGTCCTTAAAACCAGAATGTTGGAAAGTGAGGGTTTTGAAACCATGTAAAGACTGCTTTGCTTTTGATTCCTCCACACTGAGCACTTGAACAGTTTGCTATGGAGCAAATTACAGCCTCACACTCACTTGCTTCATTTCCCCCTTCATTCAGTCAGCCCTGCCCTGGGCCAGCAGGAGCAACAAGGGCAAGGCCGAGGGACCAGAAGATGTCCCCCACCCTGACCAGTCAAGCCCTGCCCTCTACCTACAACAGGGGAGAACTGCCTCTGCACCAGGACCTGAATTTACTCTTAAAATATACTCACTTTTTTTCAAGTTTGAGGAGGAGGAGGAATGAGTTTCCTCAAAGACTCCAGTGATGAAGAGGACGTGGATGAGTAGGCTTGTCCCACAGTTCTCTTCCGGCTGTTTGGCAAGGTCTAGCATCAAAACTGAGAACTACCTAAATCTCAAAGCAGTTTGGAACAGAAAGCAGATCACAGTCCAAAAGTAAATAGGTCTGCTTCTGGGGAAGCTGTATACAGGCAGTGAAGAAACTGAGATTGAATATGGAGCGTTTGGGTGGGGGAAATGGTCCAAACACCATGAGCAGAGAATGGGGAGGGGGCAAACAGGCCAGGAGGAGGATGGCAGAAGGATGTAACTGCTCAAATCCACCTCCTCTAGCACAGAATCCAGGATTCCCACTTCTCTCTGTTCAATTGCTAACAGGAGGCAAGCGTCTCAACCTTCTCCTCCACTGAAGTCCTAATGGAAAATGTCAGCAACAATACATTTTGTAATTCTTTCCCTCCACTACACTTTTCATTAGTGAATGTATAAACAAATATCAGAAACATTGCAGTTTGCTATTGAAATGCTATTCATGCTATCTTAAATCAGCTCCTTTGAGCATACATAAGCCTATGTGTGCTATCATGCTATTTTTTTTCCCCCCACATAACCCATAGAGGATAGCCATACTCTTAAATAGCAATAGTTGTGAAGTAAAAGAAACTATGACCCCAATTCACCTCTTACAGAAGTTGCAAAATGGCAAACAGCCTTGGGACTGCAATAAGAGAAAGAAAAAAATAAAAGAAAAAAGGTGGTTCAATCACATAAAGGAGTTAGATACAACCCATGCTTCTGCTACAGGGTTCCTAAAAGTTCCTGGAAGAACTACATACACCAAAACATGCTGCAAGTGACCACTTATTTATTGTCTTTATTTCTGAAGGCATCCAGAATAGAACTCATCTGTACAGCTGCACTGAAAGTAAAGCCAGATGAACTCCATGCTCAGAGTGATCATGCTCGTTTGGTACTATGTACAACTTGAAATCAAGTATTACTGGGGTAGAAATACAGTTCAATGACAAGCCATTGGAATACAAACACTTAAAAACATGAATGCAGTCACAACTACAAATGAGACAATCAACAATTGAAATTTATTTAATTCTTTGCAAATTTGCCTGTGGACACCTGCATTCATAAACTGATAAGCCACCTTATTTAAAGTGTTGCTAACAAGGCCTTTGGGAAACAACTATATTTATATTCCTTACAGCATCCAGCACATAAAGCAGTTTGACAGTACTGCAAAATAGACCTATTTCTAACTATGACGCTATATGGGAGCAGTTGGTAAGAAAAAGATATCTGCTGGGTTTTTTTTGGAGGGTTACATATGAAATTTAACACTTGAAAAACGTTCCAAAGCTGGCAAAGCATAGAGCAGGCTACTGACGTCGCACATTAAATGTAATGCACAGAGAAACAGAAATTTTCTCTTCTAAGACTTAAGTACAATTGAAAAACTGACACAGAAAGACAGCGTAGTATCCAACAGGATTAAAATACTGGGCATAGGTCCTTCAGGAAGGTCCTTGGACAGGATGAGCTGAGCGTTCAACCTTTCTGCTAGCAGTTTATTCAGACTGCATGTTAACCATGCTCAAGTCTGGCAAGTTTTACTAGTTTGGGAAAAGTGCCTTGCAAACATAGCTGTACATTTCCAGAGCCAGCTTTAAATTAGGAGCCCTATAGCTGTGTACAACCCCAGCTAATAAACCTCACCAGGTTCTCAGCTAATGCCACAAATAACCAGCTCAAGCCTCTTTGTACCATATCACCAGAACTGGGAGCAGTGTCAGCTTAACTGCATTAGGTCTTAACAACATTGGTTCAGTGCCAGCCCTGGTGAACCCTTAATGACTGATGAATTTTATACAGTCATTAAGAGTTATCCAAAAGTACAAAACTGGTGTTTAATAGGCATGGGCATACAATGCATTTGAGTTAAGCACACAGTGTGTTGTTTATGCTGCCTTTACAATGGCTGTGATAGGGCAGGAGATACCTTATCCAGCACAAAGCCTGCCGGTGCTAAGTTCCTGAGGAAACCTGAATCGGCAGTCAGTACTAGATCCGTGTTGTGTGTCATGCGGACATAGTACGTCTAATCTGAGATATCATGTGAAGTCTCAAAGCTGGATTCATCCTATCAAATTACAGCCTTTGCCCTTGCTTTCCTCTTCAGGATAAATCCTGTATGACAACACAGGATTTGTCTGAGACTGAGAAGAAAATTGCTTTGGACTCTTATAAATCTTCTTGATTTCTAACCACCAGAAGGAGAAGGAAAACACTTTGCTTTGCTTTTCTTCCCTGTACAGGCCACCTGCCTGTTGTGCTTTACAGTAATGATGCCTCAGCATGATCAAACACTCCCAGGAACACACAAACTATCTATTGTTAAAACACCCAAGCCATGACCTGTGCCACGCTCTACACCCAGCACTGTGTCCCGCAAGCAGCTCCAGCACAGACAGGGAGCAGGGGTCCAACTTGTCCCTGCAGCTAAACTTACACTTCCTAAATCTAGAAGAGACTCACAGACTGTCCTTTACTACAGGTCTACACACATAAAAACAGGTACATTAGCTTGGGACTTAGGTCTATCCACCTCAGCGCCTGGCATTCAGGATCAACTTAGGAGTGGATTCCTACAGAAAAGCAGAAGAGGAAAAGGGAATGAGACACTTCCCCCTCCATGTTCTCCAGTCTCCATTTTCAGCTCAGGAGTTTCTTGGGTCAGTTGTGGTTCCCATGAGTTTGGTAACCTCAAACAGATTTCTCTTCCATGAGCTTGTCCAGACTCCCTTTGAACCCATGTAAACTTCTAGCACTCACAACATCCTGTTGGAGAGAGCTCCCACAGCTTAATTACACATTGTGCATAAAGCCACTTCCTTCAAATTCAAAATTGTCCCTATTAGTTTCTTTTACTGCTTCTTAACTCCAAAATGGAAAGCAAGCAAGCTATACCTTGCTCACCCTCTTTCTGCTGCTCACATAACAGACCTTCCAGACGGAAGCATCCTAGCATAGAGTTGGTTTGGGTGGTTTGGTTTTTTTACTACCTTTACACCTTTGACAGTAGCAAGTGACTGATCTATCAACTGGCTGCTCCTAGCACATTGAATGCTCCTAGCACATTCTATGTGCTCCTAGCACATAGAATAACAAAGTGATGGAGGTGTCACGGTGAAGTGCTTCAGCCAGGAGGGCCCTTGGAAGCCCAGCAGCACAGCACCGTGTACCTTCCCATCCCACATCATCCATCATAGCCCCAAAGGCACTGGGGCTGCTGCAACACCAGCCCCAGGAACTGGAGCCCAGCGATGCCCCAGTTTTGACAAGAGCGTGCTGTTGTACCCATGCACACCGTCAGAGAACCACACCCGAGCTGCGTTTCAAGCAGCAGCAAACGAGCTGCGTTTCAAGCGCAAACAAGTGGTAGCTTGGTCGCTCCCCAGTACACATTTCACTCCTTGCATTAACTCAAGTGCAGACTATCTTGACTTTAAAATAGGCAATAACAGAGAATCCCTATCAAGCTTCTTGCTCCAGCAGTTAGTTACATTTTCTGCATTAGCAATGAGGTTTTACTTGTCACTTCCTCATTTATTTGGCCTCTGCAAATTTCTTCATACTGGTATTTTGTTTCTTCCAGGTGATTGGTAAGAAATACAGCCCAAGAGCTAACTCCTTCATGTTCTCACTAGACACAGATTCACTTGAGTCTCCACTTGCCTTTTAAAGCTGTCTTCTTTCTACTAAATTTAATATGAACCATATTGATTTCATACTGGCTTAGTTTCTCACTGAAAATGACATGCAATTACTGTCAAGTGCTAACGAAGGCTAAGATGAACACCTGTACTTATAAACCAAACTGAAACAATTAACACTAATTGTTTCTATTCCCCCCACCCTGCCCCGTCCAGGCTGAGTGACATTGTCTTAATTCTTTCCTGAACGCTTTGTTACTTATTCCATTATTGCACCTGGGATTGATGTCTTAGTCTGATGGGATTATAATCATTACAGTTGTCCTACTTCTCTCTATTATTACTGCATATTAGCATTCTTTCAAACTCCTTAAACTGCTGCAGTATGTAAAGAGCCTTCTGGAAAAAAAAATTACATAAAACCTCTCCATTCCCAGGCCAGAGAGCTTCAGAGCTGAGATATAGATCAAAACAGAGATGTCAATTCCCAAATCTGGTCAGATTAGGTGTGCAATATCATTCAACTTTTTTTTTTTTTTTTAATTTAATACCTGATTACAGGGAAGTTCCCTGTGTATGGATAAATAACTGGCGAAAGGTAGGAAACCAGACAGAAAAAAATGCTCAGGTCTCACAGAAGACTGCCAGTGAAACCTGCACAGCTCAACATTCCTAAAGACCTGAAAAAGTGAGGAAAAATAGCAATACAATAAAATTTACTGATGATGCCAAGATGTTCAAGTAATAAAGGCAAGGGCTTACTGTGATGAATTTCATAACCTTAACAGACTCTGTGCCTGAGCAATAAAATTTGAAATAGATAAATGTGAAGTGATACACTAGGTAAAAACCAGAACAAACTTCCTATATAAAATGATGGACTCAGAGCTGATCACTGCTACTCAAGGGCAATATTTCAGGATTATAATTAATTCCTTTAAAATACAAGCTCAACACTGTGAAGAGCTAAAAACATTTTAATTTTTTTTTTTTATTTTAAAAAAGCTAAAAAAAAAAATTTTAAATTTCAGTATTAAGAGCTAGGAAAATACGAACAAAGCTGATGTAGGAATTCGTAAGTATGCCTGCATCTTTTGACTCTCTGTCCAGTTGTGATCCTCCCCATGTCAAAAGGCTGTAACGCAACTGGAAATGACTCGGAGCAGGGCAACATGGATGATTAAACTATAGAACAGCGACCGTATGAAGAACAACTAAGGCAGAACTGGAAAAAGGACAATCTGGAAGAGACGCAACCAAGGAAGGAAACAACTACAGACATTTCTCTAAGATCCTGTGTGGTGTGAGAAAAGCTGGGGTCCGAGCACTCAATCTTTAAAACAAGGACAAGAGCACATGGGATGAGCCAGGTTCAAAGCAAAGGCCAGCAGGTCTCCCAGCAGGGCACATAGCAAGGCACTGCTGTTTCTACTACATTTCAACTTTTTAGAGCCATAGTTTCTTAGTCATAGGTTTCTCTTCAAGCTCCCTTTTTCTCCCAGTTGCTTTCCATGCTTTTGAGCTTCTGTTTTGTATTTTCTACTTTCAGTTTCTACTTTTCTCCTATTTCATCTGTAGGGCTTTCTTGCATTGTCTTTTAAGCACAAACAAAACAGATGCCTTCATTTCCTTTCCAAGTCAGGTTATTTAATTTGCTTTCAACACTTGATTGGGGAAAAACATCACAAAAGGAGGTTCCTGAAACACGTTTTTTAAGCCTGTTTAATGCAAAATTGTTAGAAACTGAAACAGCAGTATATGCAAGCAGAACTCAACAGTCTTAACATTGTCACTATGCATCCTGTTTTGCAAACGCCAGACTAAGGAAGGTACTTCTGGTCTACTACAAGTTTTCTCTGTTCTTGGCTATCTGCAGAGCTCACCTCTATGCTGTTTGCCTATTTGTATGTAATTAGTAAAGTAACACCATTTCAGAACCCAGGGAAGAAGACTAATTCCAGCATTCATACCCTGCCTTACTCTACCATGACAAGTCCCTCTCCAAGGGTGAAGGCAAAGCAGGGACCATGGGGGCAGAAAGCAGTATTTTGTCCTCAGGATCTGCGGCTGCCATTGCTGTTCTTCCACCCTCACTTAACATTCCTGTTACTTTGCCCCTACTGACTAGATCTTTGTTATCTGTACGTACGATGACTTACGAGAGCGCTTCCCTTATGCAATACCAAGTCCCAAGATTACTTTGCACAAAATGAGATTAAGGCTTAATATTGAGGTAATTATAGTAGATCTGTGGATTTCCACTCGTGTGCAATCTGCAAAAGGCTCTGCATTTGTGCCAGTTTTTCTCTTTGGTATCCTCTCTTCCCAAACACTGTCAAATGGGATGTGGGGCACCCACACACTGAACAACACAGGTTCTGCTTGGGTGAGTTGGCTCTGTCTTTAGGCACCCACCACTGCCCCATAGCTGGCAGCAGAAGCACATATAGACAGGAGAAACTAACACTTGCAGACAACCATCTCTTTGTACCCATAGCTAACACTCTCACCTGTGTTCCCCCTCTTCTCCCATCACAAGGCATCTCTTGAGGTTGCACTGGTTCAGAACGAACACTCACCAAGTCCAGCACCCTGCCTGACACGTGCAGGCATCTCAGATGATTAAGAGTAAAAGAAGGATCAAACACATTGATATCTCTGCAAGTGTATTTTCTCAGTTTCCAGCTTGAGAGTATTCTCAGGTTTTTTTTAATCTTTATGCTCAACAGCCCATTTGATAGCATTTTCTTCTGTGACTTCATCTGAAGTTTGATTCTGAATTCATGTAAATCATTGTCATTCAAAGCACTTTGTGACGCTGCATTCTGCAGTCTCAGTACAGACTGCGGGAGAGGCACCGCTGGTTTTGATCTAGACCAGACTGTGCTCAGTCGTGTCTTTGCCAAGCTGAAGGGTTAAAATCTTTTTAAGCATCCCCTGTATGGAATCCATTCCTTATCCCTGATCATTCTTCTCAGCCTCTTTTGCTTTTCTAGTTGCACTGTATCTCAAAGTCCATCTTCCTTCGTGCAAAACCACAGTAATCAGCGTGCTAAGAACCAAGAGCCACGATGCTATCCTCTGTTTTCTTCTTTATTCCTTTCCCCGAAGCCCCTCGCACGTGCTCATATTATCACTGTTGAACATTAAACTCACATTTTCACAGAATTATGACAAGCTCTTCCTCGTAAGTGGCAATAATTAATCTTCACACCATTGGCGCATAAACAAAGATTTTTTTTTTCTCCTCCAACTTTGTATTTACCTGAAGCAAATTTCATTTTACATTTTACTGCCTGTAATTCAGTGTCAGAAGGACGAGCTGCAAAGCTTCATAGTCAGCTCTTGTCTTTTCTGCCGTTACTACTCAACGCCTTTCTCACCAGATCATTTATGAGTATGCTGAGCAGTATAGGTATAACACAGAACCCTATTCTTCTCTTGTACCAAACTTCCCTTCTCTGTGCTTGTGAAGTCATTCAAGAACTCCAGCAGATTTAAGCAGCACCGTCTCCTCTGCAAAAGCCACATTGACTTTCTCCCACTCTAAGTTGTTAGTCCACCTGGTTACTTTTTTCTATAATTTATTTTTTAAAA
>NW_010563675.1:0-3966 GCF_000687285.1 Phaethon lepturus | reverse complement strand
CTGAACTATCTAAGAACTGCTACCATGTAAGCCATCTTCTATTTCTTTGGCTTCAAGGTATTAAGTGAGAAGTTACATAGCATAATTAATAATTCGGTCATTTCAGGCCTGAGTTTCCTTTGGAACCCTTGGGCCAGCACCATCTGGTCTTGGCATTTTGTAACTATATTTATCATTCTGCTCTAAAAACTTCTTTGCTGACACTTCAAGCCAAGACAGACCTTCCAATGAGTCTTGTTCCCCATAAAGAGAATTTCTGCCATAGGAACCTCTTTGGACTCCTCCACAGTAAACAGGAATGCACATAAGTCATGTAACTTTCTATTGATGGCTTCATAACCAAATATTTCTTTTACTTCATCATCATCTATTGGCCCTCCAAACTCCAGCACCTTTCTTGCTTCTGATATACTTGGAATTTTTTTTTTTTTTTTTTTTTGCTATTAGTATGATGTTGCTCAGAGTCCTTCTGATGGGTCCTTATATTTTTCATTCGACTTGCCAGAGTTCACGTTCTTATTTACTTTTCTGGTCAACTTTAAGATTTGAACTTTCTGAAGGCTGTATTCTTACTTCTAATACTTTCTTTATCCCAAACTGCATGCTCATTCTCATCTGTCAACATTCCACAGTATAATTTAAAATCTTCCCAACAACATTTTCAATTTCAAGCGCAGAAGCATAGTTCTGCTGTGGTTTACATGGAACCCAGCCTTTCCAAACAGCTTTTGGACTGAGGTTCAAAAAATGAGCCAACTCACTTTGCCAGTACCAAGTCAAGATCCCACTGTTAGATGCCTTCTCATCTCACACAATTTCAACAGAGCAGATAGAAGGTGAAGAATAAAGAGGGTCCAGATGTAAAATAGAAGAAAAATGAAATGTTAGCAAAGAATGCAAACAGAGATAACTGGTACTTGGAGAATTGCTAGTGCTTTCAAACCACTGACACACGCAAAGACAATCTTTCTTAAAACTGTGAAGATGAGGAGGAGGACTCACTTTGTACACATCCACACTAGCAATCTGCTCCAAATGTGACAGTTCAGTCAGTCATTACAGGGTCAGGTGAGAGAACTATTCATTGTTGCAAAGCACCGCTAATTTACTGAGCGGAGAGATTTAATTCAGCCCTGTTTCTGATTAAAAACAACAATTAAAAAAAGCAAACAAAACCCCCACAACTGTCAGAGCTTGAGGAATGAGAGACCTCATGTTCGTTGTGGGTGTACTGCCCAATTTTACTCCGTGTACTAGTGACTCTCCATCTGTTCCTTCTGCTAGGGACTTTGGTCATGAAGGCTGGTCAGAGAAAGACAGTGAACCTTATTCTCATTAGTTTAATTAGATGATTCACTTAGGAAGGACTTGCTGTTAGTTGTGTATACACAACAGTGGATGGCAAATATCTTAATTAAAAGCTGGCTATCTTAGTTCTTTTACTGTCTCAAATGCCCTTCTCAAGTGAAAACATGGTGATAGGAAAAGGACAAAAGAGATGATGGACAGCTCAAAGTTGCTCTACCAACTGCAATTACGCTTTTGGTAGCTTTTTTTCAGTTCAGAACGATGTGAGAACAGAGAGCACATCAAGGTGTACAACACTTGTGTACAACAGTGGTGTAACATGGCTCAAAGCAACGATAACTTAATCGCCATACTGGAGACAGTCTTTTGGGATATTTGTGCTTATTTTTTAGAAGATCCCAAAAGTAATAAGCAACTACCTCTTTCTACTTAGCTACCTATCTATTTATACAGTGTCCAGCACTGCAGGAGAGGAACCACACCAACAGGCAAAGAGCAGAGGATTTTCATTGTGCATTCAGGTGTCTGCATTTGCGCAGCTGTATGCCAGGGAATGAAGGTAAGCCGTTGTTTGGTGCATTTATTTTGCACAGCACTGTTCTGTATTATGGGATTTCACCCTAATTACTTGTTTACTAGGACAGATTCATCATGGTTTTAAGATTTAAAGAGCATGCTGTCTAGACTTTATCAACATGCTAACTTCCTCAAACTCACGGATTAAAACTTTTCCTCCTCATTAGTTAAACTGCATTTGAAGACGAAATCGTAAGACAACAGAGCAGTATACGAGTGTTTAAATGGATGTGGAATAACACATGAGCCAGATTAGAGTTTAGTATAAAAGGTAAAAGACAGCGTCCGAGTGGAGACTTGGAAAGGACCTAATGATATCACAGCAGCAGGGAATTAAGTGTCACAGAGAGACTGAATGAGAAGATACAATAGGCTAGTGAGAAGCTAGTAGTCAAGGTCAGAAATTTCTAGGGCAGAGCGGACTACAAAAACAGCGTAAAGAAGAGCCAACAGGGTTCGGAGCAATGTAAATAAGTTGAGAGAAAAAGATGAAGTGTAAAAAGTAGGAAAATCAAGAGTTACCATTAAAAAAATGAGGAAAGATTATGGTATTTCTAAGCCCCTCCAAACTATGAAACTGTTTTTATTTGGAATTTGCTTATCTGAAGAGCCATCGCTAGTCCTACATCCTGGTGGCAGTTAAGATCATTTAGGATGTTTTTACTGTCAATTCCTGGCTCAGAGAACTCCCTGCCTCTGGCGCTCAATTGCTGTGGCATTCGGCCAGAGCGCGAGTTTGGTGAACTGGGAGGGATAACATAAGGGTTGCTCAGCTCTGCGACTGAATTTCTTTTGCCCCTTGTGTGAAGGTGCATTTATGTCTTGAGAAATCATTTTTTAAAAAGCCCATGTATTCTAGTATTAAATGATCCTAATCACCCATTAAAATTAATTTATGTCAAGCATTTATGCTGAATATGCCATTAAGCATTCCAGTGAACTAATTAAAATGAAATAAGGCTAATGACATTTTTTCTTTTTTTGAACCTCGGTCCAAATCAGAGCCAGAATTAGTCTGCGTATTTGAAACAGAAATGCTACTGCTGTGTGGCTGGAGACCTGGGTAAGGCCTGAACAGGACAGGACAGGAGAGCACACAGATGCATTAGAAGAACCTTCAACAGAAAGTAAATATTTTCACAATCTTTTCAGGGAGGGAGAGACTTCATATTTCCCTCCTGAAAAAAAATCCCAAAATAAAGCCATTGAAGAATCTAATACTTTGAGTCACAAACAACATTTAGGACAAGTAAAACTAGTTTTTTTTGAGATTTCTGAGATAAAAAGAGAGTTATAAAAGTTTGCTTTTAGAAGAAGTGCACCGTTTTGACATCACACAGACAGCAGCACTGTTACCTAGTCTAAGCTCTGGGGGAGGGGAAAAAAAAAGGCAACAATGAACCTAACATTCCCTCGGTAGGTCTCAGGATTTAGTTTTTGCCAAATCCTGCACCACATAGAACGAGCGGGTGGGAACCACCGCTCATGAAGGGTTCCCTGCAACAAACAGGTGAACTGCACTGAGAGAGAAACAAAAGCTGGATATGAGGCAGCAACTAAAAACAAACAAACCCCATTCCAGACACCTCGCAGAGACACAACCTAAGGGATATCAAAGTAGTTAAGACATCATTTGAGGACAATACTTTGTCCTGAGTCTCTGTAACAATTTTAACGCTGTAAACCACTATAATAAGTTTTGGGGTTTTTTTGTTTGTTTCTTTGTTTTTTTAAGACCCATACACAACTGAGATAGTCTCGAGGATCCTCTCGCCCCGGAAGGAATGGGCTTCCTGGCAAAGAAGGTTTACGTAGTGTATAATTTTAAGCTGGGTAATCTTCAGACCAAGGTAAGGCTGTCGGGCCACACGAAGCCGATCACGCTAATAGTTCGTTCTGAACCAAACCCGACCTCTCTGCTACATGCTCCTCTGCGTGCCCGCGGCCTGTTGAGACTGCACCGGCTTCAGTAAAAAAAGGAAAAAAACCCCAAACACATAAAATCAAAAGTTTGGCGTTACCCCCCGAAAGGCGATTTCTGCCCTAGCTAAAAGTTTAAACACTAACAAAAACCGGGAAGTA
>NW_010563674.1:0-1152 GCF_000687285.1 Phaethon lepturus | reverse complement strand
GCGTGCTCGGTTGCCTGCTAAACCCGGCTCTCGTAGCGTTTCTGATCTTTCCTATTTTGAAAGCTTCAGGCATTAACCCCCAGGACTGAAGACGTACACAGCTGCTCATTACCACGACGGAGCCGCCGAGCCCTCCCTCCACCCGGCGCTGTTTGGGAGCAGTCCTATAGGATTCCCTCTCCGATAACAAAAGAGGTATCCGTAGCACATGGGGACATATAAAACAAATAATAGCAAAAGGTTAACAGCATTTCGTAATATAAAAACCCCTGGCACTACTACCACATCTAAGCAAGGGGTCTGACTAGCATAATCCAAAGAAAATATAAAAGATGCAAATCGAAACGTGCAGAAAGGATGGTAGGACACGCGGTAGGAGGTATTTCTCTGTGGTGCAACCGCTTTTCAGAGGAGCAGATGTCTCGGCTAGCGGGAAGGGGAAGAGGGGATTTGTTTATTGAGGGGAAAAATAATCTTTTAATTTGGCTCATGGATCAAAATCTGAAACTTGATCCCCAAAGACCCTATTTGCCGCCATTTCTCCTCGCTGGTGCTAGCAGCAAAATTCAGGAAAGGCTGTTTGCAGTGGGCAGGGCTCCTTCGGGGGGGCAGGTCCCCAGAAGGTCAGCAAGGGCTGGCTGGACCATAGCTGTGCCACCAAATGCTGTGACTCAGGGGACACTTTATGGTGCCTGGCACTGCAGCATCCCACACAGCCACGCTCCAGCCTAATGCAGGGTATAAAGAAAAATTGAGCGTGATGTATGGCTCCCACAAGACTTGGATAATTCCTGTCTCTCCTCCTCTCCTCCTGCCTGGTAAGTGCTGCCTTGAAAATCGGAAGGTGATGCTGCTAATGAGCGTGATGTATGGCTCCCACAAGACTTGGATAATTCCTGTCTCTCCTCCTCTCCTCCTGCCTGGTAAGTGCTGCCTTGAAAAGCGGAAGGTGATGCTGCTAAGTACACCGAGGGCTGCTTTCTGAGACAGCCAGCCCATAATTACATGCAATATTAAGTGCAGAAACATTTCCAAGGCTCCGCTGACACCAGGAGCAAAGGGAGGGGGAGATTGTTTTAATTGAAAAAACATCCCCATATCTAAGCAAAAGCCTGTTGTGTTTTGCAGCAAGGCCAGGTCGGTGTCACGGGC
>NW_010563673.1:0-6260 GCF_000687285.1 Phaethon lepturus | reverse complement strand
GGCTGCCCACGGCGTCGTGGCCCAGGGCTGCCTGGCAGGACACTGAGGAGGGGCTGTGGCTCTGAGTGCGTGGTTTCATTACCAAGCAGTTCCACCATCAGGTAAGCTGTGAGGGGAAGTTGTGCCCTCCCTTGTGTCCCTGCCTGGACCCGTACTAGTTCTTCGGAGGACCTGAACCAAGGAACCGGTCGTTTCTGTTGGGTCGTTTCCTGATCGCCTCATCCTGTGGCCAAATGCTAGGGGAGCGTGTCACTGCAGACCCGGGGAAAGCCAAGACTGTTTTGGTCACAACGTGTGCTTGCGTGAATGTGGTGCAAAACAAGATAGCTACTGTTCGGGCCTCATTAGATGGGATAAATCCTGGTGCAGCGCCTCTGAAAGGCAATGAATGCTCCAGGCTTTCTAAAGGGCCTAGAATTTATAATTAGTCAATAAAACAGTGGGAGAATAATGAAAAAGTGTTTAGAAGTAGAGCATATGTAACAATTTGCGACTAAACTTAAACCCTTATCTTTCCGTTATTATAGAGCTGTCAAAGACAATTATGAGAGAGTTTCCACATAATACTACTTTGAATTGCATCTCAAAACATGACACACACACAGAGGCTCCTGGGGAAATGCCTTTTTCATGACAGCAGAGCAATTTAATCTGAATAATTGGTTGTATAATTTGTTTGGTCAGATAACAAATTCTAATCAAACCAAGGCCGTAAAATTAGTGTCCTTCTTTTCCTGATTTAATTTCAGCTTAAAATATATAATGAACTAAATTATCGGTGCTTTTTTAATGCCACCACTGGAGGCAATCTTATCTGAACTTAAAAAAATTATTGTAGTCAACGAACAAAAACATTGCGCCAGTCCTGAAGATACTAACATGGTATTCACTCTGCTGGTATAAATAGCCCCGTTACCTGAAAATGCAGCCTCTAAAGAAGAAAATGCCTTCCAATAAATTAACAAAGTTACTGCAAACATTTATTACACAGGCAAGTCCGTATTTAAGGCTTCAGTCAAAGGCGAAATCGCATCAGTGACCGAAGAGTAGGTGTTCTCACTGGTTTCAGGCAGCAGGTGCTGATGGGGGAGGTGGACATGTCACCTTGCTGAAGTAATTCAGTTTTTATTTGGTCCAGTTCAATATTTGATTTGGCATTTCAGTGTTTGTTAGTGAAGCTGTTGGTGTGTCCATTTCTGTATGATAAACACAATAAAAATGACATTCTTATATAAAAAGCATGAATATTTCAATGTGTATTCACAGAGATTACAAAATAATAATTTTAGCAGTATCACAATATAAACTAGGAGGAAAACATTTGGAAGTATAAAAAATAGAGAACCTTTTAAAATGTTCAAAACAATTTACATTTTTAAATTATTTAAAAATTATATTTTTACACAATTTCTCAACTTACCTATTTTTGTTCAGCTAGTAACGTGAATCTAGCTTTCAAATCGAGAGTAAAGAAATTTAGGTTAATTTCTGCTACCTACTGCAGAAGCTATAGTATTTTAGGGAAAGTACATCCAATCTTTGAATAAAAAATCTGATATCATGCCCTGTAGGAAGAAGTCACTGTATGTATGATTAAAAGTAAGATTGTAAAAATTTCTTTGAGAAATGCCTGATACAGTAACAAATGTCTAATTACAGAAGTGTCCGCAACAGGTCAAAATGATGATAAATATCGAGCAGGGCTATGCATGAAACTTGTATGTGCAATAGACATTTATTCAACTTTAAGCACGTGAGCAGTTTGTTGAAGTTGGTTTGACCACTGATTTGCTTGAAGGAGCACGTAGGCAAATACTTGCAGGTCCTGAACTGTTAAAACACTTGTTCATGTTCAACAAATCTTTGGTGAGCACAAGTAGGGCTTATGACAAAGGCGGCAGGTGTTGGGGAGGGCACCAAGGGTAGCACGGACAGATTGACCCATTCGTGACAGAAGCTAATTCGGAATAGAATGTAGTAAATTCCAACAAACAGTTCTAAAATTTTTAGTGAAGCACTGCTTTTTACTCTGTTTAAGAGTATTAACAAACTGGATCTTGCTTTTCAGCTTCAGAAGTATTCTAAGAGAAATAATCCACATCCCCCCTAAATTATTTTCTTAAGAAAGGCTTCATGAAATAAATAGAAGTAAAGCAAACATATGGTGGTGTTGGACTGCAGTAGCAAGCAATTTGTACTGCAAGTGGTCTCTTTTAGATAGACAAAATAAGCAAATGATTGCCAGGAGATTAAAATACACTTTAAATAAAAGAAGCAGCACTTTAAAAGGGTTTTCTTTGTCTCTTGACAGAAGGTTACCGTGAAAATCCAGATCCCTGTCTTGGCTGCATCATATTCATGGTTCCTGAAGATCCTTAATGATGCTGGAATTGTTTGGCTGCAGCTGAGATGTACAGTATGTTCTCCTGGATGAGCTGTCCATTTCAGTGTGGTGCATTTGCTGTGATAAAATCCCACACTCCCGCCCTTCCTTTGAAGAATAATGACACTCTCATCTGAGAGAAAAAGAGATCTTTTTCTTTCTCTTTTGTTCTGTTTTGTCAGTGTCAGCTCTGAAGAGGTGACAGACAAACAGCCAGTCTTTTCAAGATGGACATGCTTTATTGTGTAAATTTCTGGCCTGATAATTTACACACGATATTGTCTGTCTGAAAAGCACCAGCATCTTCTCTAGGTGCTTTTGTGCCCTGGGAGTTGTTTTTTTTTTTCATGGGGGAAAACCAATAAAAATGCTAATGCCTGAAGAAGGGAATCTCTGGGTCATGAGATTTCACTGCACACATTGACCGACCCATGGGGAGGAAGGGAGTGCGGCTCAAGCTTCATGATGCCACTTATTTCCCACTTTCATCATCATCAGGCATAACTGATTGCAAAGTCCTTCTGTGTTGTGTACCTGGATCTCCCAGCTCCAATTTTGTCTATCGCTGTGGAAAAACTAAAGCTTTGTTCTAAGAAAAAAGTTTGCAGAGGTTTTAAGTTGGGGAATTTATTCAGTGTTTGAAGAACTAATTCTTCAAATTCAGAATTACCAATATCTTCTTTTGCACACTTCTTCAGTGACTCGAAGCCTGCAGACCAAATGAGCAGTAGAAAGAAGAAGAATCTCTGGGGTCTAAGGAAGGTTGTGGTGCAC
The DNA here is from genome assembly GCF_000687285.1 of Phaethon lepturus. Classification (NCBI taxonomy): domain Eukaryota; kingdom Metazoa; phylum Chordata; class Aves; order Phaethontiformes; family Phaethontidae; genus Phaethon; species Phaethon lepturus. The sequence goes on along the minus strand of NW_010563673.1, from coordinate 3,103 downwards.
ACAATGCAGGGCAGTGCATGTGTCCTCCAGCAGTGCTTGCTGCTGTCCTTTGGGGATTGCACCTGCACTGCATTTCTGCTTACAGACTCAGCAGTGTGAATTCATCCTAGTTTCTAGATGTATCTAAAAATGTCTCCAGCCCTCCAAGGAAGATTCATCCTTTCTCGGTGGTACATTTCTCCTGGGACTGAAAGAACAATCCTACCCCGAGAAGCTGCTGCGGGGAGCAATAGTGGGTGGCAGAGAGAGCATACATATGCAAGGAAGGATAGGCTGGATTCACACACAGCTATCTTACACTGCATTACCATAACAACAGTCACCACCTTGCATGCTGCTAGCATGAATTTAGGATCTTTTTTCCTCACAGGCTAAATCCAATCATGCAAGAAAACAGCTAGCCCTTCCAGAGTGCCTGTAATGCCTGTTCATGACAGAGTCTTCAAAAATCTTTCAAAGAATTTTGCAAAGATAAATCTAATTAGGGGTGATCCCTGGAGAGGGAAACAGAATGTGGAAAACGTTGTGTCGCTTGGTTGGATGCACTACAGACCTGTCAGTCGAAAGGAAGATTTGGAAGCACAGAGAGGATACAGAGAAGGAAAACTACAGAGAGCAGCACCATGGGTCATCACAATCGAGGTGATGCCTGAAAGCCTAGCAAGCTGTGGTTCTGCCTGTTGTTTTTGGTTCTGAGACCACAGATGTGCATAGGTGCAAAGTGGCATTCCTAGTGAACACCACAATGTTTGGCAGGCAAGGAAGTGATGACGGAGTTGCCTGTCAGGATCAGTTCTGCTCTGGAGGTACTTTTCACATCATGGCTACTTACTGATCTTGATCAGCAGTGTGAAGTAGATCATTGCCAGGTGGAAGTGCTCTCTGGCTGGCAATGGATAGGTCATGGAGGCCCAATGCTTGGAGAGCCTGGAATCTGAGCAGTAAAGAAAAGCAGGGTTGGGAAGCCCTGGGAAGCCCTTTGGGCATCATGCACTTGTTCCTGCTTGGGTATGTCACCTAAGCATGGCCTGTGTTTCTGCTGTGTCTTCAAATGACATGTCATATCTGTAACGCTTTGAGTTGAAGGATCCTCCTGGCAGTGCTGGAGGTGGTTGTAGGCGGAGAGGAGCAGCGCTGGAGCTTTGCAGGAGAGTCCCTCTCCAGGATCCCATGCTTAGATGGCTGTCACTGATGGGATACAGAGGACAAGACACTGGTGATAGCATGGCTGACCGTCTGGTGCATGTTGGCATAGAGGGGTGTCTATGTCAAGCCATGATAGAGACTTGTTAGACTGACTTCCTTTTCTGTGGTGCCTCAAAATCCTTGGAAAGTCTTTAGACATGGAGCCTGGGAAGGAACTGACCTGTAGGTTGTGTGGACAAAACAGGAGATTGGAGTTGTCAGCATAGCTGTCTTGCTGCCTGTGTACCAGACAGCGTCTCATGCACTCAGCCAGGCCTCGCTTCCCCTCCACCAAACTCACAGTGTGGCTTGGTGAGACCTCTGTGTTCCCACTGTGCTCACAGCAACAACCAGTCTCCACACCACGCGGAAATGAAGTTGTTGGCTCTGACTGATTTCAGAAGAGACTATAGCAGTGTTAATCGGGCTTTGACACTAATAAGTGTCAAAGGCTCTGAGGAGCTAAGCATCTGAGAGGTTTTTAAAATTGGGCTATAGATGGTATCTGGCAATAGTAAGCCAGGGACAAGACCGAGCTATCCATAGCTGGCAGACCAAGAACATCTGTACGACAATGATGGGATAGAGCTGAGCCAGCACAGCTGTGTTTCTTACAAATCACAGTTCACTGTTAAAGTCTGTAAAGGTTCTGATACTGGAAAACCTTGCACAAACTGGACACCAGTACTCACTGCAGACAGGGAGGTGGGGGATACGTGTGGTCCTGGAGCTGTACAGCTGTATCTGTGTACCACCAGTCCTGGGCTGGGGAGCAGGTGGGACAGTGGGCTGGAAAAACTTGGTCAACCACAAGTTTTTCAACAGCATCTATATTTTGTTTCGTACAAAGAACAAGGTGATAGTTGATAGAAATTTGAAACAATTCACATAATTGGGACTCATGGCTGTAGGAAGTCACTGGGGGACGCTTAGCAAAAGGATGGGATGACAATGAGAGCAAAAGATAAACCAGTGAGGCTTTCAGCAGTTTTCAAAGGGCCTCTGTGCTTTGCCATGAGACACATCATAGCACAGATGTGTCTCATGGCAAATCGCTTCTGCTTCTGGCTGGAGCAGCTGGTTGTGGCTGCTCATGCAGGCAGCACAGTGGATTGGGTGACTTACTGCAGTCGGACAGTTTCTGTGTATCAGTATTGCCAGGTGATGCAGGATTTTGGGGGTCTGTAGAGCTTTGTGCTACAGCCCTGTTCTAGTGCATGGCCACAGAAGAGATTTTTGGAGAAGGATACTCCTGGGTACAGCAGCATGGGTTATCGTGCACTTCATATCTGTGTTACCTGAGCACAGAGACAATGATCACAAAGCTTTTATGAAACACGGACTCAGCGTTGTTGATCAGAGAGGGAACTGAACAGAAGGAGAGAGATTAAATGATTTGTCCAAGACTTCACAGGAAGTCTGTGGCAGAGCTAGAGGGACGACTTGTGCCACCTAAATTCTGATTTACACTTAATAAGAGACCGACATTCTCTGATGATAGGTGCACTAATCCAGTCCTGTGCTGCTGTAGTGGCTCGGCCATGCTGCCATGCCCTGGCACATCCAGCTTCCCCGGATCCAGGATCCAGAAAGCATCTGAAGGCACTTGCAGCTTTCTGGCCTGCTAAGCAGTTTTGAGGAGGAGTCCCCAGTGCATGAAGTGCTGCTGCAGGAGCAGAGCTGATGGGCACTGGCTCTGCTCCAGCTGGGGGTGTGGGGAGAGAAGGTAGGACTTGGGGAGCTCATGGGGCAAAAAAGGAGTTTTGCAGAAGGAGTTAAGGCAACAGAAATAGCTTTGGGGGAGATACCCATAATGCTGGTGTACTTACAATATGTTCTGCTTCAGCGAGGAGGATTTCCAGGGCTCTGGCTTCTTGCTCCGATTTCTGAGTGGGCATGGTGGTGTCGGGTTGATGGT
>NW_010563672.1:0-6592 GCF_000687285.1 Phaethon lepturus | reverse complement strand
GCCAGACGTGCTGGCGGCAGCTTCCCACAGCTTGGCTCTCCCGGAGCTAGCGTTCCTGTCCACCTCCCTCAGCACCTGCAGGCAGCGCAGCAGCGGTGGCCTGGAGCGGAGCAGGTCAAATATTTCCTCCATCGCTGGCCCAGGTTGGTTTTGCAGCTGGTATTGCTGCAGCCCTGGTGCTGATGAGAGAGATGGAGGCAACCGCTGCATCGCCATGGCACCGGCACCGAAATGGTGCCAGGCGACGTGGAGGAGATGGACTTTGGGGACCAAGCCCCCTGGTCCACACCATGGCAGCGCTCAGGAGGCAGTCACGGTAGGTAGCTTCAGGGGAAGAAGGAAGATGAACATCTTCAGGTGAGACAAAAGCCTGCTCTGATGTCTCCACTATCTGGAAGCCTTTCTTGCCACTCATCAACGTTTATTCTTGATGGACAAAGCATCTGTGGTTCAAAGACACCACAGAACAACACAGTATTTTGTTGTATGATCATCACCAAGGCAAGTGACATCTCAGAGCTCGTTTTTATTGAAAGAGGAACTAAAATGGCATCAGGAAACAAGCTTGATGGTTATGACTTACCTGATCGCAACACTTTTACCAGTCTCTTGAGGGGTTGCAAACAGCATTGTCCAGGCAGGTTGTATACTATTCTTATTAGTGCCTGATAAATAGTCATGGCCCTAGAGAGTGCGTTCTGGAAAGGGACACACAGGTACAGACCCTTGGAGGAAGTCAAGCATCCTAGAGGAATTTACCAGGAATTTCCCATTCAAAAATTTAGCAGAGAAGCAGTGGGAAGATACAGAATTCATTTCTTACTGGAAGCTGAGCTTAGGGCACCAGTTGAGAGACCCTCTTGCTGGAAAGAGGAGGGGAGACATCATGCGTTTCACAAAGTGTTCTTCTGTTTATACATCCCGTGTTGGCATTCAATATGCCGATAGCATAACTCGTGGTTGGTGCAACCTATAGGTCTTTCGCTGGAAAATTGCTGTGTAAGCAGTTTGTTTGCCATGTGTTTGAACAGTTACTCTTTCCTGAATGTCAGGTTTTCCACACTGAACTGATCTCCCTGATCTGTCTAGAACACTTTGAATTTTAACCCAGCGCTTTGGGGTGCTTACAGCCCCTCCAGCTCAGGCACATGTGATAATTTAATAAGCACATTCTCCATTACACATCATCCAATAACCAATAACACATAAGTTATTGATGAAGGAACAGTGGATAATGTTGAACCAAGGATTGGAATCTGTCACAGAAGGAAAACAGACTCATCTGAAATGACTCATTCTTGGCAATGGCCATGATTATTACTCATCTCTTTCTTCGATTAAATGTCCCACTGTTTTTTTGTGATTTGAGGTTGACTGGTTTATAGTTCCTTAGTTTCCTTCTGTTACTCTGCTAATGATAAGAGAGTTTCGTTTCTGCAACCCCATCAGCCTCCACCGCTTCCCAAAGACACTGGCTGTGTGGAGATGGCTTCCATCTGTTGCTGAGGTAAAGGGGAATTTTTTCAGGCAAACAGTCTGAAAATACTGGAATGATTGAAACCCTTTTTAGGATCCTCCCACCTTCTCCACTGGCTGTTTTGCCAGCGGGAGATGGAAAAGTTGTCATAGAAGACAGAAAATAGAGTCACCCTTCACTAAAATGCCAATCTTGATGAAGGACTTCAAATATTTCCTCTCCTTCCTTTCCTAACAGCAGAGGCTGCTCCCAGTGGAGCAGCCACATCAAGCACAGCTGTACAACCCCCCTCCAGACAGGACGGGGCTGATAAAAACAAGTATTTGCAGAACGTAAAACACGATCTGCTCTCCTTTGCCATCACAAAAAGTTTAACATTGCAAGCAACATCTTAGAAAACTTTTTTGCTGATCCCTCTCAAAGCTGACCTGTGAGGAAGCCAGGTCTCGTTCTGTGAGCTCCCGTGACCGGAAAGGCATTAAGCATCATGACCCCTGGCCCTGGAGATGTTCACAGCGGAATCCAGGTCTTGGATTGTACATCTGGGAGGAGAAGGAGCAGGTCTGTGGTAACACGACGTTGGCCACTGATGCCTTCTCAGTGCCGTCACTGCTGTTTTGGAGCCATTCATCAACTACATGGCAGAATCTTTCCACAGCCACTTCACGCTGTTTTCCCACTTTCTTTTTGTGGCTGACCATGTCTTTTCTGATGATTAGATCTAGCCAGATTTTCGCTCCAACTGTACCACTAGCAACCCTTTTCCACGAGATTACAGTATTTTTCAGTCAGGGCCTGCTTGACATTGTCCACTGGGATTTGATCGGATTTTCACTACAGAGATGGGAATTGAATGGAAATGCAAAAACTTTCCTCCTGCTAGTTGCCCTGTCTTCCTACCACATACCAACTAGATGCGAGAAGATCTAAATTTGTTTAGGGATGGTGAAACTGAGAACATAGGAAACGCTCTGCTGGTCAGATCGTTGGTTCTTCTCTCCCGGTGTTGTTTCCAGCAACAGGAGATGCCATCTGAGGAGAGCACACGAGCCATTGGTGACTGTGCTCCTCCAGCATCCACAGCAGCAGTAAGAGCAGTTTCAGAGGGTACATTCCTGCCTGTTGCCTTCAGCATCTGCCTGTTAGCCTGCTGCTTGTGAATTTGCTATACCTTTTATAAACCTGCTGATCCTATTTGTTTCCACAGCCTCCTGTGGCAGCAAGTTCCAGAAGTTCATTCTCCTCTCTGTCCCATATAAAGTCCCTTTTATCCATTTTAAACCAATCTGCTAGACTCATCAATGGCCTCAGTGCAGAATCTGATGAGCACCAGGTCCACATTCACTTTATGACTCTGTGAAGTTGGCCCTTTCTGCTCCCCCTTCTCAAGGGAAAAAATCCCAGCCTTCCCAGGACCTCCTCATACCCCATCCCCTTGATCATCTCAGTTGCTCTGTCAAGACTCCAAGCCCACTGTCTCCTTAGATCCACAGGCCAGAACGGCACTGATGTGGGTGCACCAAGCAGGCAAAAGACATCCTCTCCCCCTTTTTTGAGAACCCTTCCTGATGACATCACCGCATTTTGCTGGCTTCTTGGACTGTTTCTGCACATCAAGGCTACAATTTTGGTGAACCATCATTGAGGACTCCAGCATCTTCTTCCTGAGCTGTAATAGCCAGTTCAAGTTCAACCTCCTCTGGTTTAGAACGTATTTCCCTGTCTGTGTCACCTTACCTTTATCTACACTGAAATGATTGACCTCCTGTTTTTCCACTGAAAAAGCCACACATAGCAAAGCTCCACGGACTACATCAAATAGCCTTTCACCAGTCTCCTGCAGAGATGGAGCATCGTCTAACGTTTCTGTCCAAAGGTAAATCATGCAGCTCTAAGAGCAGATTTTTGATCCACGTTGCGGGGACACGGTTCTTCAATATACTCTTCCTTTCCGGATCCCCTGGCACAGTAACGTCGGCTGGCAACGAGCTGCGGGGTAGACACAACTCAACGAGGACCTAGCTGGAGGATGGTTAAAACACTTTTTTTTTTTTACTCCTTGTATCAGAACCAGACAAACGGAGACAGGGCAGCAGACTGTGCCAGCTCGGTGCTCTCCAGAGACCTTTGCACATGGCCAGGAGGATCCCAGCTACGGATTTATGGAAAGCAATACAGCAAATGTGCATTGCAGCTGCTCAGCCAGAAAGCTTTTATACCTCCTTCAACAGTTGAGCAGCTGAGTGCCTTTATTAATAGTAGAAGTATATTTATCAAAATTCATGGGTCAGCATTGTTAAAGCTCTATAGATTCGATTTGGGCAGGTCACCGTTATTTATTTTTCTGGATCGTAGCTTCAAATGGGGATATTTGCAGTATATAGTCCAGATTTCTCCCCAGACCTGTTTGAAACGCTGTAGGAAATACGCTCTGCAGAGCAGGGTCTTCCACGTGCGCCTGACTTCCTGAGGAGGGGCTGAGCCTGGGGACCAAGAGCAAGAAGCAGATTTGGTGAGCCCTAACCGTTACGCAGGCGCTTGCACTATACCCAGAGTCAAGCGTGTCACTAAGCCAGACAGAAGCCCTGGCCTCGGCATGGGCTCAGCTTCCCTCAGGCTTTGGCACAGACAGAAGCTCACCAGCAGTTTTGTAAACTTGGCAAATTCTGTTGCCACCACAAGAGGAGGCAGATATCACTGCAGCTGGATCTCCTGCCTGGGTGCAGGTCACGGTGATCCGTGGGTGGCTGCATGTGTCCACCGTGGAAGTGGAACTTCCGCTCCAGCTCTAGAGCAAAAGGGAAAGTGGACATTTCACCCCCCTGGTTCAAACTCACCCCTTCTGAGACTGCAAGGCCGCTTAGCCAAAGGGGAAAGGAGTGACCCACAGAGTCACTAAGCCAATGACAACATTTTAGTGTCCTCATGTGCCTAGAGCAGCTGTCAGTCTGAAGGTGACATCTCCTACAGCATCCACCACCCCAAACACTCCCGTCGGGAACTGGAATGCTTTTCCTGGGGAAGAGGGGCAAGTACAACGTCGTTGATCTGATTCTGCACCACATTAGGTGAGTCTGAATTGTGCTCAGATCTCTCAGATCTGTGACTTTTAATCTCATTTTTTGTCCTTTAAGAGGAAAATAACTGTAAGTAGAGATAGTGTTGCAGGAAAGTCATTCATAAGGATTGGTCGATGATGAGCTGATACCTTTAAAATGGAGTTGAAGGCTAAATGAACGTAGGATGAGAATAAAAGGGTTTGTTTGTTCTTTTAGAAGAACAATTTTTGAGCAACAGCAAAATCGACCGGGAGAACTGAAAGCTAATGTGGAAGAGACTTGCCATTCCTTAGAGAAAGCATTGCAAAATTACTTTACTTTCCAAAGAAGCAGGAAAAACAAGAGGGAACGAGTGTAATACCTAACTGGAGCGTGATTTCCTAATATCAAAGGGTTATTAGGAATAACAAGGACATTATGAAGAATGGCGAGGAAGACTAGCCATTAAAGAAGGCTTTGACTGATGCTCACAATATGCATGAGTGAAGCAAGAACAGATAAACCCATCAAGCTGTGGGTCAAGATCTCAAAGCTCAGTCATGAGCTTTGTTGTAAGTCATGAGCCGTGTTACAGCAGCATCATGTGGTGCTGGGACCATGGGATTTAGCCTGGAGAAAATATGGATTAGTGACAGAATTGTAAGATAGAGCTCAAGAAAATAGGGAGATGATAACAGGAGTGTTGCTTTCAACACTTATTGGGCTGGAGGAAAATTACTGGTAGAATCTGACCTTGCGTCTGGCCTTGGAATTTTTATTAATGCCCAAAACATTAAAAAAAAAAGAAAAGTGTGGGTACTGTCACTATAGCACAGGCTTGGGATATTACAGGATACGGGCATGGCCTCAAGGATCAACACAGCAGAAAGGGGGTGATATCCTCATGCCCAGCAAAAAGATGAGGAGGAAGCTGATGCTATCATTAGGCAGGACCACGTTCCAGAAGGAGAGCTCTGAACATCCAAGGGTAGTATTACAGAGGGACAAATGGAAATGGCCAGGCAGTGAACACATCTAGGCTGGGAATTAGAAGAATAGTCCCTTCCCATCCCGTGCTTTTATCTTCTCAAGCTCCTGGGCTGACTTCAAGGAAGTCTTCTCATAAATTAGATGAGGACATTGCTAGCTATTGATTGCATAAGCTGCTCTGACTGGACTTTCGGTGATGTCAGAGCCCCTAGAAAATGACTGGCTCTTCCCTAGGGGATCTTCTTCCCAAACCTAATAAACTTATCGCAAATATATCAGGCCTGTGAGAGCAAGAAGCAAAGATTTTGAGCTCCTGAAGTAGAAAGTCCATCTTCAGGGAGTTTGTGATCGATTGAAAGCAGGTCTGAAGTCCTCAACCAAGCTGACCCATAAGCAAGTGGTGGGATTTTTGCTTGAGCAAGGACTCCAAGACTGCATCCAGGCTGCATTACTCTCTTGGAGAACGCAAACACGTCAGAAGGTATCCCAAAGAAAAGGCATGTAAGAGGAAAGATCCGCTTGGAAAAAAAAACCTCTCTGAGTCTTCTGAAGACAAGCAGAAAATTGGAGGATGAGTTGACGGTTCCTCTGAAGGCCACATTGCCCGTGAGTCCTCTGAACATGGCAGATACGTGAAAGCGGGGAAGGCCACCAGGCTTTCCAGGGACGAGGGTACAACCACCCCTGCGGCTGAGCCTCCCCAAGCGTTTCAGTTCTGAGCTATGCTACGGGCTGTTTACGACCGAAGCGTGTTAATGTCTGTGATTCCAGGTGGAACTGAGCTTAAATTCCCGTCTCACCTTCTCTCCACGTCACTGAGGAGCAAACCCACGAGGCTGCCGTCTCCCGTGGCGGCAGCCTGGGTCCAGCACCGCGGCCCCGCCACCACCTTTTCCCCAGGACAGGTTCCCAAGGGTCCAGGGTGCTCCTGGGGTTTTGAGACCCCACCAAGGTCACTCTCAGGGACCTCCTGGGGTATCGGGGGACACCGGGACCAGCTCAGGTCTCTGGGTCGTGGGGATCGCTGGGGTTATTGGGGGTCCTGATAGGATCACGGGGGCTCCCCAGGACAGGGGTGGGGTCCCCA
>NW_010563671.1:822-1067 GCF_000687285.1 Phaethon lepturus | reverse complement strand
GAAAGAAGCAAACAAGGCAGATGTCCTGCTGCGTGTCTGTTATAGACCACCCAATCAGGATGAAGAGGGAGATGAAGCATTCTACAAGTGACTGGCAGAAGTCTTGCAATCGTTGGCTCTTGTTCTTGGGGGGGGACTTCAACTTATCAGACATCTGCTGGAAGTATAACACAGCAGAGAGGAAACAGTCTAGGAGGTTCCTGGAGTGTGTGGCAGAGAACTTCCTGACACAGCTGGTGAGTGAG
>NW_010563671.1:0-382 GCF_000687285.1 Phaethon lepturus | reverse complement strand
CTGGTTGAAAGAGTCCCTTGGGAGACAGTCCTGAAGGGCAAAACGGTTGAGGAAGGCTGGACATTCTTCAAGAAGGAGATCTTAAAGGCGCAGAACCAGGTGGTCCCCATGTGCCATATGACTAACTGACGGGGAAGAGGACAGGTCTGACTGACCAGGGAGCTTTTCCTGGAAGTCAGAAAAAAAAATGGAGTTTATCACCTTTGGAACGAGGAGCAGGCAACTCAAGACGAGTATTGCAATCTCATAAGGTCATGCAGAGAGAAAATTAGAAAGGCAAAAGCCCAGCTAGAACTCAATCTGGCCACAGTCATAAGGGACAACAAAAAATGTATTTACAGTAACATTTACATTAACAACAAAAAGAGACCCAAGGAGAATC
>NW_010563670.1:0-865 GCF_000687285.1 Phaethon lepturus | reverse complement strand
ATCACCCCAAGTCCATTGCCCTGTCTCCATCCAAACCGTCACCCTGGCCCCATCACCCTGCCCTCCCCACCCCACAGCCGTGCCCATGCCACGCCAACCCGCTGCCGGCACTTCGCTCCCTGCTGTTCCCACTTTAAGAGGACATAAATCCAGTTAGTACGTCCAGAGAAGAAAAATCAAAATGTCACATCTGTGGAGACGGTTCAATTGAAGGGGTATTGATTGTCACAGAGAATATTCTCACTTTATTCACCTACTTAGTCCCTTCCCCTAGGCACATATGAATTCATCAAACATTGTCACACCACATAATAATACTTGTTCCCGGGTGCTGTCGCAGCAGCTCAGACTTTGTCCCGCCTTCCTGGGCAAGCAGGAATTTAGGGAAGAAAGGCTTCGCCGGCAGAATAGACGCGAGACGGTGGCCAAGGTGTGAATTAACCCTCCTGTGGCCGAGGGAGGACCCGAACCCCCTCACCGCGACCGTGCGCAGGACTGCTTGGGCTTTGTTCCCAGTTCCCTGGCATTTTTGGTGAAGGCTATGGAAAGAAGTTGGGGAGAAAAGACGTTTGCCCTTTGTTTGCAGCCTTTTATCGTCGCGTCTTCGCTGCCTCGTGCAGCCCCGGGAGCCGGCGGAGCGGGGACGTGGCGGCTGCTCCCCTTCTCTGGGGGGGGACGGGGCAGCAAACAAGAAAACACAAGCGGAAAGGAGATTTAGAGGAGAAGGAAAGGCCACGGAGCCAGCAGCGTGTCTTGGGAGGAAAGCCAGGGCCCCCTCCCCAGCTCGCCCCGCTGCCTGGCTGGGGTCCGGCACCCCGGGGACCGGGCAGGGAGCGCGCGTGGGGTGCACAGCCGTGCTCCCCAA
>NW_010563669.1:13647-22911 GCF_000687285.1 Phaethon lepturus | reverse complement strand
CGGCCCTGACCCCGCCCGCCCGGGCAGCGCGCGCGGCGAGTTTCCTCGGAAACGGGGTTTTCCCCCAAAAAAGCCGGGGGAAAGGCTGCGGTGTTTCTGCAGCAGCGCGTGGACGTTCCTGGGGGTTGGAGGACAAAACCCGCCACTTTCCGCGGGGGCTGGTGACCGGGGCCGCCGTGTGTGTCCCTTTTCCTACGCGGCCCTGACCCCGCCCGCCCGGGCAGCGCGCGCGGCGAGTTTCCTCGGAAACGGGGTTTTCCCCCAAAAAAGCCGGGGGAAAGGCTGCGGTGTTTCTGCAGCAGCGCGTGGACGTTCCTGGGGGTTGGAGGACAAAACCCGCCACTTTCCGCGGGGGCTGGTGACCGGGGCCGCCGTGTGTGTCCCTTTTCCTACGGCTGTGCCTGCGGGTGCTGTTCGCCGGAGCGGAGAGGTGCGCTGGAACCTGCTTTTCCCTCTCTGCATCTGTGAGGGTAACACCGGCACAGCTACAACCTTGTACCTGCATGTAGATCAGACGAAGAAAGTGTAGCAACGTTGAGGACACGTGTCTGGATCGACACGTAAATAGCGTAACAATGAAAGATGAAAACGTATTCCCAAAATCGTTTCCTCTTAACTGTGTCACAGATTACTGCCTGTCTTCTGAATGTAATGGGGTAACTTAATTACTACTTCTGAACCTAAAAATAGATTTACTTTGCACCAAAGATCACTGACTCATGCAAGCCCTCCATTTCCGTAGTAAACACGGAATTACTCCTCTGATACAGTCTGAGTTGTCTAAGCCACCCCGTTACGCTGGAATAGGCTCCCGTAACTTAGACCAGTGTGTATTTGGAGCAACGGCTTAAGTCCCTGGTTTCAGAACGAGAGCGCCCCGAATTACACAGTAAGCTGCGATGAAACTCGCTTCAAACAGCAAAGGTGTTTGTTGCAAGGGTTTGTGCTATAAATCCAATACCGGCTTTTAACAGATTGCTATTCAAAGATAATGATATTTTGCTTTTCTCCTCTATAATTTGCTTCTTTACAAATATGATAGTAACATGAAGGAAATTAAAACTTTGCTACGACTTTTAACTTGAGATAATGTAAGAAGAGTGAATAGAGATGTTAGAAAAATACATTAAAGCCCTGATAGTAACAAATTAATTCCTGTTATGAATTTGTAATGAAACCAATTCCTTTTTAAAGCACTTCCAAAGCTTTTCAAAACGATTTGCAGATTTTGTCCAAATATTCTTGCAGATTTTGTCCAAATATTCTTGCAGAATTTGTCCAAATAGTAAGTGTTCCTTAAAAGTTTATCCCTTTTCTCTAGCAGGTTATATTGGGATGATACTTCACACAAAATAAACCATTACAGTCAGCACACCTGCAATGGTAACTTTGATAGAATTGTTTCTTCAACGTGGGGCCAGGGTTTTATTGTTGCCTGTAGTGCTATAGGAAGTGAGGTCTCGAGGGAAGACTGAAGCATCCCAAACATCCCAAACCATGTATTTTGTAGCCATGTTTCCAACTCTTCCAGAACTAAACCCAGGTTTAGTTCAACTTGAAAACCATGCTTGGGAGGAGGAAGGCTGGAGAGATGTACTAGTGAACAGGGCAGTGCTTTGCTATTCAAGCATTTGTGCAAAGCTCAGAGGTGCGTACATCTTGGCCTAATGAGCCGACATCACGTGAGTTGCTATGTAGCTGCTAGGCATGTCAGTTTTGTTAGATAAAGCACAAAACTCTTAAAAGGAATGCCCTATATCATTTAAATTAAAGCGACACAGTATGTGTACTCTTCCTAACGCTGATATTTTTCAGCTTTACTTGAACGCCACAATAAGGAGGACAAAAATCCTGCAATCTGCCTTGACTGCAGTCGTGATTTAGTTAAAAACTCTGTTGCAGCCCTACAAGGTTTATGAGTGGTGTTGGAACTACCACTCTTTGCTCCTTTTAAGTCACGAACTATCACAATAAGAAAACAGCGTCGTATTCTTTTAAGATTCACTTCAGTTCCCTCCTATCACCCAGACCTGAAAGTCTATTCCAGCTGATACACTTCTGCACTGCTGTATCGCGGAACATACGGACTGGGTCAGACTACAGTGTTATCTGTATCAGCCTATTTCTGACACTGGTCAACTACAGCTACCTAAGGAGGAACACAAGACGAGGAAGAAAAGATGTGCTGATACCACTCTGCAGTATTCCTACAGTCAGTTGGCATCCTGGGATTTCTGCGTCTAGGAGTTCACAATGTGCTTGTTTTCCCAAATTTTTCAGCTGCCAACTGAGCCCATGTAAACGGTTAGCGGAATAAATACAACAATTTACCATTCAGGAGTAGTCACTTCACAATCCTTTTTTTCTCAATCTACTATTCCTTAAAGTCATGAAAAGCACTCACAATGTTAAAGGCATTGCAACAAGTAAAACAAAACAAATCATGTGGGTATCGGTACAGATTCCAACATATGCTGCCTTCTGTCCCGATGCAAGATTTTTTCTGTAGGAATTCCTCAACAGAATGAAAGGCATTAGCAGTTTAAATTACCTCCTCTGCTGCCTTTTCTAAGAAAATCACTAGCCACCACCAGTGTTTTCAAAAGTCTGCAGCAGATCAGCTGAAGAATGCCTCCCGAATGGTCTCTTAATGGCCAGCCTTATTTTAGTTGTCAATCCAGATAAGGACACCCTCATTAACACTTTTCCTTTCTTATCATGAAATAATCTTAAAATGCAGGGGCACAAAGAGGTGCGATGTCTCTTTCAGTTTAGCTGTATCTAATTCAATACTGAAGATCATCTGAATGTCTACCAATAATGGTTTGGAGGGGTTTTTTGTATATAGATATAAATGTTATTTCCCACGGCTGATCCTTAAATATGTACAAGAAAACAGATTAAAAATATATATTTATGTATATTTTATATATACGCTTGTTATAAAATAAAATATTTTAGTCCTTAGAGAATAAAAGGTAAAATATGCAGTTGTTCCCGCTTTTGGGTTTGTACTGTAAACATGGCTGCCTTTTGATTGGAGACATGTTTATCACAGTTTTTGCTCTTCGTGAAATGCTTTATCTGTAACATGATTCTTTGCTTAAAATAAGATTTGAAAAGCAGTGTGGCTGTCATCACGTAAAGAACAACACAGATGTTCACCTGATATATCAAGCCAAGAATCACTTCATTTTATTCCTGAACTTACTATTTAAGTGAAGTAGCAATACATCATACTTCTTGCACAAGCAATTACCAATTACAACTAGAGGGGAGAAAATTACTTCTCGCCAGTGCATCTGCATATGCCAGTATTTACTGATTGAGTCCTGAATTGACACCTGTTTGGTTTTTTGATCCCTTTACACCAGTGAAGTTTAAAAGCCCCATGAATTGCATGCAAGATGTACCCAGGAAACAGTTTTCATGTCCCTAAACTTTAAATAGAGTAGTTTCATGCCGTGTTCTTTCCATACCCAGGCATCGAATATGCCGTAGGATAGGCAATGTCGTGTTGAGGGCGGATAGCCAGTCAACTATACACACCTGAATCCATAATAGCCCTCAGGAGCTTAATGCAGCCGCTCTTGACAAAGGGTCAGGAGCGATTTTTTTCAGTCTTTACCCACTGTTATTTTTTCATTGACCACAGATGGATCATAAAATATACATTAGTACATAAGGTAACAGTTGACACAGTGGATTTCTCGTGGATCATAACAGTTTGGGTTTAGGGCTGCCGTCCTCCACAGAAGGCGAGGTAACATTATCGCACCACGTAACACAGGATCATGTCGCTTCCTTAGGAGCCATAGTCAAGCTTCTTCAGTGAGCTGTTTGATACGTAAACACCTTAACATTAGGTTAGTATATATTCAAGCTTTTGAGCATATTTTCTTTAACTGACAGCCCCTTATTTAACTGGCAGTCCCTGAGTGATACAGTCTTTTATTAGTTCTGTACTCAGAAGTATCCCTGCACCTTGATTAGAGCTGACACTTCACATAATTTCAAATCTTGTTTGTTTTTAGTTATTTGATAAACTGGAACTACAGTGAAAACTGAACTGTGCTTCCTCCCAAGGAAGTGTTTGTATTCACATACCCATCTGTACCTTCCACACCTTCAGAGTGTGGCTTTCATTTCAGTTGTGATGTTGGAAATATAATGCTTAACAAATCTGCTATGTTCTGCACTTGCTAAGTCTATAGAGCAGGCCTGGAATATTCTACAACTCCGTATCATAAATCTCAAAGTATATTTCATATCTCAAAGTCATAATAATGAAATATTGGTACAACAAATTGCATGGAAGCATATGCATTTCTCCTCTTCAAAACGAATGTCGCAAGCAAAACTGTTTTGGGGTCTCTATATATTTCTTGGATATACACATACAGATACAGGTGGATATATAACCTACTACCTTTTCTATTGATGTTTAAGTATTCACATATAGGTTTATTTTTCTTATCAAATGAATTACTTATCAAATAAAAATGACCTTTTTTGAGATGGGAGAATGACACAGAGAGGTCAGTTAAGGAAGTACAGGGCTGTGAGGAAAGGAAGGAAAGGACAAGGAAAAGAAGTTTAAAAAACCCCTGAGACTTCAGAAGAAGATACATGTGGAAGATAGGGACATCTAAGTTTCCTTGAATATTAACCTTGGAGCAAAGTCCTTCTGACCCCATTTCTCGTGTGAGCAAATGGCTGAAGAAGGCAAGTGTCTGAGGGTTTTTAAGGTACTAGGTGCCAGTGTGGTTTCTCCGTTTCCCTCTCTCAGGGGGTGGCAAGGGCCTGCTGTTCCCTCAGACCAGGGGCTCCAGGAGTGAAGGATGACTCCAGAGCAGGTGGGGTTGTCCCTGGCAGGGCATAGTCACCCTGGCTCTGGTCATAGAAGGGTGAGCCAGGTGCCGGTAGTAGGATCCATTGACAGTCCCAGGCAAGTGATGAACCAGGTCCATCCAGGGACTCCAGGCAGGAGCAAAGGGAGATAAGAATAGAAATAGGACTAGAGACAGGGCTTCAGCTTGAATCTGAAGTCCGTTCGTCAGGCAGGGCTAGAGATAGTGGACAGTGGACATCCAAGGGACCCATCCAGGAGACAAGCTAGCTACTGTGTAGATTTGAGGTCCAGACAGACAGCAGGGCCAGACCTAGTCTGGAGACCATCACTCTGGCAAGACAGCTGAGGGCCTGGGGCTGAGCTAAAAAGGAGACCCTGGGTTTGTGGGCAGTGTGCAGGTGCCCTGGGTGAGGCTGGTCGGTGCCAGTGGGTCCTACAGGTGCACGTGGGGCCCTGACTGTATCCTGTAACAACGGCAACAACCCCGTGGTTAGGTAGGGTCTCTCTGTCGGCTGGCTTTGTCCACAGGCCTTTAGATTATCTTAAAAACTCCAGAATGATTCCAGTCCCCTGGCCACAGAAGTCTCTGAACCCTTCAAGGTAAGTTAAAATGTTTCCTGCTCCACTTCCTTTTGCGTTTGGATTCCGGGATATCCACAGAGGAGATGAAGGGAATTAACTCCAAACATCACTGGTTTGTTCTCCATCTGCCACCTTGCCCCCTCATGCTGCCACTAACTGAACTGCTGGACATCTCTGCAACACATGGCCAAGCAGGACAGCTGTGTCTCCATGGCAAACACCTCTCCTTCCGGAAAACTGCAGGATTACAATGCAGTATGTGGGATTCTTTTTTCCTTGTTATCTCTCCCATTTCTAACAGATGTGTTTGTCAAAATCCCCTGTGAATGCATACAAACGCCTACCACTGTCCTCTGTAAACCTTCCGAAGGAGAAGGCCAGGGGGATCTACGCTGGGTTTCTTACAAAGTCAGAATTATTTGCTGCTGAGTGGGTGATTTTCTATCCTTTCTTTTTGTCACTTGCTCTTTTTTAACTTAGTTCAAAGGTAAGGTTGATAGACCTTGAATGCAATTTCAATTACTTAATACTGGAAACGTTAAACCTCTTATCACATTATTTGTGTCCATTGGCTTTTAAATACTGAATATGGCTATATGATTAGAGAGTTGCCTGTGCAAATACTTTATATCAGTAGATGTTATCTATTACGAATACCTATGTAATAGACATTGCATTACAAGAATTTCTCTTACCCAATCTAGTTTTATTAGGCAATAAACAAGTTCTCTCTGGCACAGAGAGAACTGTATACTGCTGACCCTAACAGGTGTATCATGACCACAAGGTACTGAGATATTCTTTGGGAAATAAACATCTGTCCTCTCTTATTCTTATCTAGGAGCTAAAGGTATTATGCAACAGAGTATGCAGATTTTGAAAATTCAGGAAGTCTAAAAGGTTGTTTTTCAAAAGACTCGCTTTGGCATATGCATGTTATTTTTATGTTAAAAATGGAATTATAACCTTTGTTTGTACTTCAGATAGCACACCAATACAATACTGCTGAGATGACAGCTTCAGCAGAAACTTATAGTTTCTTTAAAAAAAAAAGATCTCAGATCCCAGGTGTCTGTCTGAATTTTCATTTCAACAGGTGTTAATGAAACCAAATATTAGTTTGAAAAACACTGAAAAAAAAATCCTCCCCCCTTTGCAAGATCTGGTCACAGCTCCTCACCTTTCAGTGTTTTTGTCTTTTCCAGGGTTTGAACAAGATCCCTTACCAATAGCAAATCAATTACAAAGCCGTTTTCCTCTGTTCTGTTTTAGGCAAAGGTTTATGGAGTCCTCTTTATAAATCCCAGAAACTCCAGTAAGAGCATACCTTTTTGCCCTTTGCAGCTCAAAGCAAAAGACTGGGGAAGAAGGAATCCTGCGGTTCCTGACACTGCAAAGCTTCCAGGGGAGTTTCTGAGTCCTCATCTGCTCAAAGACAGCTGCTGCTTTCAAAGCTGTAATGATTTATGATTTTAAGAGATTGCTTAAACCAGTTCTGCAAATGAAGTAGGCAATCCCATGCAAACATGATTTCTGTGATGTTCTAGGTGGCCTATAATCAGTTATGGCATTTTGTTTGATCATAGTTGGACTACACCTACATATATATAGGCTTTTCCCATGTAACAGCAGACAAAGTTTAATCTTCTGATTGAATCATCCTAAGATTTCATTATCCCAAGTCCAGCATAAAAAGGGAATGCTTTTCTTGTCTGAATAAGTTTAGCTGGCCCACTAAAAGATCACGGAAGACAACTATTGCAGTCAGTACGAGGTAGGAAGCAGGACTGCACGACCAGGATAGGGGAGTGGAAGACATGGAACCGGTTCTTCTGACAACCAACCAGCAGCTGCTGAGGGTGGTTCAGCGATCTTCGTGAAGTACGTTTGCAATTGATTATAGTATCTGATATTTTACAAACTCCTAAAGAACACAGCTATGTGAGCTCTTAAACATAGACCGAGATTAGATCAGCACTGAAGAATCCGGCTCTGAAATCAAAACTCAATAAATACTTTAATGTTACATAATGTCTTAGTTAACATATAACTTAGAAAAAGCTTGAAATGTTGCAATGGCCTAGTTCTGGTATTAGATGTCTTTTTGCTGCGCCTGCTAAAAAAATGGAAAGTAAAACTACCAAACATGGCTAAAATATAAGCTTTTAAAGGGACCAGCTCACAATACACTTACTAGAGGCTTCTTAGGACTCAGACATACCTTCTCTAAGCATCCCAGCTACAGTAAGCATGCTTTACGTTGGGATGGCATGATCTGACCATGACTTGCCATTCGCTTACGCTCCCTGAACCCCTCAAGGATCACACATGATTTGTACAGCCGTGGTTCCGCAGCTCTGGCCAAAGAGCCATGCGATAATGTTGGTTCAGTGCAGTGCTGCGTTAACATACTTCGCCTCTTAGCAGGACTCTTTAACATGATAACAAGCCTCAGGTGATCCAGAAATTTGTTACTTAGTGCAGTACGGTGAGGCAAAACCCTGACTCAGGTGGAGAAGGAAAAACACTCAGACTTTGGCGAGCAACTGGAAAGGAAGATTGCAGCAAGAAGATGAAAAGGGCAGCTGGGGATATCTACTTTACAGCCCACAGTCGATAGAAAATGCTGGTCACTGCCAGTACAGTTTGTGTGGAAAAAGGGTGACAGAACAAGCAACCAGTGAAAGCAGAGATCGAGGCAGGACTGACCAGTGGCAAAGAATAAGAGAAAAGAACTGAGGGGGAGTTAGGAATAGTAGTAAATGTAACAGTGAGAAAAAAAAAAAAATCGAACAACTACCTACTTGCTACACAAGGTGTGCGTCCTAGAGAGACAACAGTGACTTTAAACATTCTAAAAATATATTCTACTGCATATGTCTAGAGACTAGATTAAACCTGCAAAAGAAATCCTGAATCTTCATTTCATGATTTTTGGTGTTTCACTTCATTTGGATGTAAAATATAGCAGATAGGTCATAATATGTAATTAAAATAGCATGGCAGTATACAATGATGGGGGAAGCTGAGAAATGTCAGATGCTAACTAGTGATTCCCTTGCTGTATTTTAACATAATGATGACATAGAAAGGACCCACTATCTCATATAATTTTCTCATTACAGCCGTTCTCTCAAGGAATGACATGGCAAGATGTTAAGTAATAGATGAACAGAAGCAAGAGGGAGTTGGAATTTCCATAGCACTAGCATCTGAAAATTGTATAGTTTGATATTACACCTGCTTTTATAGAACACTATACCTGTTACCCATGGATTAATCTGAAATGTGTATTTGATTTTCCAATGGACACTGAGTTAATTAAGAGCAGTCTGTTAATTTATTGCTGTAGTGATGAGAACATTAGAGATCACCACTTCCAGAAGTGCTAATATATTAGCCTGCCTAAATGCAAATATTTAAAATATATCTTCTCTGTGCTTACGTTTACCAATTGCAAAATGGCATTATGCAACTCTGTCTTTAGCAATCTTTTTAGAAAGCTGAAATAAATAATGGGATCCACTCACCTTTATTTTTCACTTGGTGAAGGTTATCATAAACCAGAAACAGAGCCTCTGAAAATTTTGCAGAGGGAAAGGGCACAATTACACTGCCTCATCTGAATGACAACTGCTTTTTAAAACAGTGTGCCACCACAGTAACCTCTGCCACGCGATCATAAGGAGCTTCCAGAAACAAAAAACCACGATCCTCCCTACTACTTCAACAGAACACTTGCCTGCTGTTGATCAACATCAACTCTAGGATGTAATTAAAAGACAGAAATATGTCTTTCCAATTGAACAGTCTGGGCTCATTTGTAGGGA
>NW_010563669.1:0-13632 GCF_000687285.1 Phaethon lepturus | reverse complement strand
CATTGACTGATACAGTCTGTACCTTCTTGACTAAGCAATTTTTAACCAAGGTAGGCAATATGCACTGTTAAATGGGACTTAGTACTCAGAAGTTCTTAAAGTAATAAAATGCAATAGTGGAAATGAAATACAAAGAATAGATTCTTTCTGCTTCCCTGGTCATATCTCATTGTATTAACTCCTTTAGTCATGTATGAACTAACCAAAGAATTAAACTCAGGTCACCCATTATTAAGAAGCAGATAGCAGAACCTGAAAAATTATTACCTTCTATTTTAAATTTCTGATGAATACCAAGTAATACGTGTCATATTTCTCTAAGAACTTTTGCTTATAAACTAGCCTGAACATCTCTTAGTAATTACTAAGCAGAAAATAATAGAAGAAATGAAATGGGCACGGGATGAAGAGACCTGAAATAATTGCATGGAGTTAAAAGACTTTAAAGCAGTATAATGATCTGCAAAGCAAGAGTAATTGATCTATGAAAACATATATGAATAGTAAAATTTATGAACACAACAATTAAATGTTAAATAAAATAGATGGTTGTCCAGTGAAAAATGGAGAATTCACAACAGTCTGTTTAACTAAAAAAATCTGAGAATCACAGCTTTAAGGAATCTGTTTCCTTCTAAAATAATTTTACTTGTCTGAGGTTTTAGTCCTGCTCAGAAGTCAATGCAGATACATCCTTGATAAAAACACAAAATATTTCATGACTATCCCGGTGGGTACCTTAAGCCATTTGCATTAATTTATTTGTTGCCCTATAAAATATGAAGTAAATTATTCACTAGCCAATATTGTAAAATTGGTATTTCTTTTTTGAGTTCTCATGAATGGGATTCTTCATAATCTTCTTGCTTAAGGAAGACCCAGTAGAGGCCAACATAGTGTCAGTCATATTGTACTTAACAGGGAACGTAACACAAAACTCTTGGCAAGAAGTAAAAAGTTAATGTAAAACCTAATCTCCCATGTGTCCCCCCATCCCTGTCCCACCATGTCCCCGTCCATCCCTCCCCCTTGATGATCCAGTCATATTTCACTATATGCTCTTCTGCCCTGCTGATTTTGAACTTGGTGAACTTGTTTTGATAGCGGATTTAGAAGCAGAATGTGGTTGGGTTGTAAACTACTTCCTGCACACTTGTTACGCGTTGAATAAATCCTAACCCTCTTCATGATCCTTGCCTTCCAACAAATCTCAGTATCCTCTTTGCCAGTTTTAGAGGGCTTCAGGGAGTTAAAGGGCCATGGAAAGGCCATTGGGATGGAGCAACGGAGGGCTTTTGGTGGGAGAGAATCTGCCAGCTTCCCTGGTAAATAAATATTATCACCATGTACTTGGGCTTGTGAAAGAACAAAATGTTAAATTTGGGGGTCACTTTGCATTGATTCAGAGATATATACAAATAGTTCACAGAGCTGTAATGGTTACCATGCCAGTTTTAAAAATAACAGTAAACAGTGTGAGAAACATTTGTTTCATAGCTGTTTTTAGAAGTAACAACAACGAAAAGCACTATTTTAACACTGACCATCTTTCAAACTTGGCCAATTTTGTTCTGAAATGTGGCCAATATTTTGTGCTTTTGATTTATCCAGGACTGCTGAATGACCCCACTTTTTAGTTAAATAGATACAGAGTTGGTATTTAGAAGGCAGTACAAATATTTCTATTTATTAGCAAAGTGCCTTTCTTTTACCTCTCTACTTCACAAAAATCTCTGAAAATGAAATCCTTACCACCTATCTTCCATAGCTTAAATGCATTTCCCAATAACTCACATTCTATCTTAACAGTCATTTCACTCCCAGGTTAATTACAGCACACACTACCACTGCTTTTTACTTTATATGGAATAGAGTACTTTTCTCTCTGTAGATAGTTACCAACATTCTCCCCCCCCCCCCCCCCAAATAAAAAAATAAGAAGGTATCTCCCTTTCCATTATGGTCTCATGTGCCAAGTGCAACGTGTTTCCCGTACTTTTATACCTTTACATTCTTCTGTAATGGACATGGTTATGTTGTCCTACCTCTCTTTAGCCCTGTAGAGTCAGTTAGGCAATGCAAGGGCCGGTGCTAGAGCCCACTGAAACAAAAGTGTTTCCAGCTTCTCACAACTCAAAAGAGATTGCTATCAGAGTATTCAGCTGTCTAACTATGCAAGATCAAATCTTCTCCATTTTTTCTTGAGGGTAGCATTTTGTTCTACTCGTGATCATAACTTTTGGCAAAACATTTGTACTTATGAAATGGAGTTGAAGCTTGTTCACCTTCATATGACAAAATACAAACAGCCAGAAAAATTATTAAAAGTTGCCATGAGTTACAAACAAACAGATAATGGGAAGAGGTGAAGAAATCAACAAGGCAAGAAAGGCATTTAATATTTGCACAGTTCTACCCAGGATAATAGGAAAGATGCTGAAAAAAATTTTCAAGTCCTTCTTCCTTCTGGCATAAACTCTGCTAAGCAGGGAAGAAAGTTGATTGCTCTAATGGCAACCTTTTCCTATAATTAGTCCTTTTGTGCAGGAATACCAGATTATTGCTCCATCTTCCAAACTCTGTTCAGGCTTCCAACCAGCAGCTACATCGCATGGCAGAAGGCAGGATCCTAGAAATCAGATGATTTAAAAAATTTGCCTTCCACACTTGAGCTGGGAAAACGAATGTATCAGTGCATTTCGGAGAGTCTAGCTTCTACAATTTATAATTATCCTTGTCTTAGTTCTTTCAACTTTTTTCCTCTTACATACCTTTAATTTTTCTGCTTCTTTTGATTTCTCTCTTCTGCTCTGCTGTCCCCACTTCCCTTTTGTCTTCCTCAAAGTTTTCTTTTAGAGCAACTTTCCCCCGCTCTGTTATTTCCTTTGCTTAATCACATTTATCTTCTTTCCTAATTCTCCTAGGTAGAAACACCAATCTGAGACTTCACTAAGCACAACTGTGCACTCTTTATTCACATTTCATCTTCTGTTTTTATACATCTTTACATATAAACTACTTCCTAGCTCCCATTTTTATATTCTAATTCTGTGGATCAAAATAATGGCACTGATTTAATCCACCTTCATTTCTTCAAAACCATAGGCATGAATTTTAATGCGCATGGGTCTCTATAGAAATAACTATAATTTTTGCTTTTCAAAAAAACTTCATAATAAACAATAACTAGAAAGACTAGTTATGACTACTATCTTCATCTTCTGCTACTTGTGGTATTAGATTTCACTAGTACTCTCTTATTTGGGAAAATCAGCTTTAGTGTCCTACTCTACCATAATATTGTATTGATAAAATTCAGCATTACAATTTCTTTTAAGTTAACAGTAAGTTATTTTTTGATAAGACTTGAATAGTCTTATCTCTAGCACTGCAGTATTTCACTGTTGTCAAGAAAGGGGAAACTACCTTTCCTTCTCTTTTTTCCATCTCTTCTTCTGTTCTCATTTGTGAGTTTCCTCCTCTTTCCTTGGATAATGAACCATTTATCTCACTAATCATGCAGGGAACCATCTTTCTTTTTCTGGATTAGTTTTTTGCTTATTAATGAGTTTGATCAGCTAATGAAGAAGTCTAGTAAGCGGTGAGAACGTCTCAAAGTGAGAGAGGACGAAGCAGCAGCAACAAGCTGTTAGATCCACACATGTTATCTATTGAAATTGCAGTCTTACTGTTAGGATTTCCATTTACTGAAAATCTTTATATAGAATCTTAACCTAAAATACCTGAAGTGTCTTTCAATAGTTTTGGCTGGAGAGAGAAAAATGGACTTTATTGTACAGAAGTTTTGATTTTGCCAGAGTCAGGCACTCAATCACTTGAATTTAATTCTTTGTAAAACCATCTATAAATTAACCTGAAATCTCTTACTTACAAGATATATGAAAACAAGTACAAGTCATTCAAGAAATTTTTTTTCAGCATTCCTCCCAGCCCAGAACAAAGAGAAATATATAAGGCAGGCTCATGCCAACACACTGGAGTAGACGGTTTCACAGCTTCAGAAACTGTAAACCACATGTCTTGCCATTTGCTCTTACACTACTGATCGGTGTAGTCTGATGACTGCTATAAATCTGATGAGTGTCCAACAGTGACACTCATGAGAGCTGGTTGCCATAGCTGTCAGAACTGTATTTCATTTTGCCTTGGAGTAGGGGAATGCAGTCCCTTCTGGAAATGCTGGGGTAATGTCCTGGAATAATTTGAATAAGTCTTATGAGGTCTTACACAGTATACTCAATGCTACTTCTCAGTGTCCCATTTGTCTGTAAGCTTGACTTCCTCTTTTTTACCTCTTTTTTATTTTTTTTTTTATTTTTTTTTTTCTGGCTTACCAAGTTCTTTGTGTGGATCCGGCTGCAAGTAAGCAGCAATGTTGCAGGGTACAGTAACTTATTATGTAGGAGTGTTCACAGCCATTTGACAGGGAGGTAAAGAATGCTGGAGTTGTAGGATGCTAGAGAAGATGGGAAACTCACAGCTGCTTGTTTAATTTCTGTATAAATTCAAAGTGTATTCATGTGACATCTCTCTCAGCGAGAACACCAAAAAAGGAAGAGAAAAAAGGTGTTTCCATCTACAGCTGGATACTGTTACCAGTACTTTTTCTAAAGAATGTAGGAATTCCCAGAATGCCTTTTAAACTGGAAAGCAGAGAAGCACAGCCTACAAGTATGACAGGACTTTGCTTCCTTTTATCCTGTTGTGGTTGTAGGGTGTGAGACTCTTTTTCATTCATCGGATTTTTTAACAGTATCTCCCATATTGTTCAGGCAGTTTAACGCTTTTACTTTGAAATTATACAGAAAAGTGCTATTTTGAAATTTATTTTTAAACTTGTAAAAAGAGTTAAGATACAAACAAGTGAAAAGTTGTATTAATAAAAGGATGCAGATGAGAACCAATGGACAATGAGAACCACATAACCAGTGATGGCTTGAACTGATCACTCTTGAAAATGAGAGATCTCACATACTTCTCTGTTCACACCAGGTGCCTAGTGCTTTTGTGACATCCCTGTGCACTGAAAAGCCCTTCTTATGTACTGATTCAATCTCCTAATTTATCAGAAAATTATCTTCTTTTTTTTTTTTAATCACTTGATCAATAAGCTGAGTCTGCTCAGATGGGGGGTCTAGTAAGCTTCAGAGCTGATGTAAGGTAAGTGGTAGAAGCAAGTGTGCGGAGTTGTGTGTGGTGGGCATGCATGTAAAAGAAATGTGATCTCATCTCAGTGGAAGGTTCACCTAAGGCGTGTTAGGAGAAATACCCTATATTCAACACAAACACCACCCACTGCCCACCACATTTAGGAGCAGATAGCAAAAGCTGACACTATATACTGTGAAAAGGCTCAGCTTCTGTTTGGCTATGCCTTTGGAATGCATAGAATGTCATATTTCATTATCAAGCTACATTTTGGAAAGCACAGTATTTGGGTGCAGCCCAACATCAGGACTTGCATGCGTGTTTTAGTAATCTTACTGTTTTATTCTATCCGGGTTGCTTCACCAGTGCTACAATTAAGCTAGGTGCGCAGTTCCCTCCTCTTCGTCTTCCCCCAGGTTAATACTCTGCACACTGTTAGTCCTGGGCTGAAAGAGTGCTTTAGGATGTTTATTGAAATACCACATACCATTTCACTTTGTCACTCCTACTAACATGGTTTGCCTCTGTGCTTCCTTCCCTTTCTTCTTTATACTAAACTATCCCATCAAGTACATTTGAGCATCTATTTGGACCATGCACTCTTCTGTACGTGCTGTACCTGTCTGATGTAGCTTTATTTCTCATACTTATTAACACTTTATTACTGTGTAAAACAGCTGGTACATTTTTCTTTTTTGTTATTCTTTTTAGTATCTGTGAAGCCAATTAATTGCATGGATGTGTGTGGAAGAAAAATTTGACTCAATGCCTTTCACTTTTAGCTGTTAAACCAAAAGAAAGTGATTGCACAGAACACATCAGAATTGAAAAATGGGGATTAGCTGGTGCCATAGCTCACAAAAGAATTAACAGACAATATTGCATGACTCAAAGCAATTTCCCATCTGTACTTTGCAACACATGGAAGAGCACACTGAAGTGATAAAAGGGACACAAGGAAAAAAGAATAAAAGACATTTTAGCTGTGGCTCAGCTGGACAAGAATATTGCTTGTAGCAATAGGGTCTGAGATCAAGTGATGATTAAAAATCAAATAAAAGGTATGAGCACAGTAACACTAATTTAGCAGTGTGTGCTTTCAAAAACCTGCATAGCCAGCTGGCTTTCTCATTTTAACTGAACATTTTAACTAATTTGAGAATCTGTTCCTATAATTAACTCTATGATGTCCTAAGATTTTGATCTCATTATAAAAATTAGAAGCTATGTCAGCTGTGCAAGCCCCAATAAAAAGGGTTTGTCCCAAACCCAAATAAATAAATAAATAAAAAAAATCTGCATTCTTTGCTTTTGTTTGAATATTCATCTTCACCTAGTCATTGTCCTGGGATTGTCTTTTATGCATAGAAAACTCTCAAAGCTCAGTGAAATCACATGTGTGCTGCAGAGAAAATGGGCAGATATTGTGCTTAAAACTTCCCTCTTCTCAGAATCTCTTTTCAAAAGGTAATTCCAGAAGTAATCCAGCATTTCGCCAGGATTTTTATTTATATCCATGACAGCGGGACTATCTTCTGCTCTGAATACATCTCACTGAGCAGCAAACGGGAATTTAGAGCTAAACTGGTACTCTGCCACATTTTGTACATTTAGATGAAAAGGTAGAAATGCAAGAGAATTAAGCTGATCAAAGACTTTCATTTTTGTGGAACTTTTGACCTTTTCTTATCTTTCCTTGGGTGACCTCTGGATTGGAGCCGTCACTGATGTCATTCAAGTTAAAAACCTTGGACTATTGTCTCCTAAACTGTCATCATTACCCTGGACAGGTGTTTGAAAGTCCCTTTATGTCTTAAAAAACAAGGCAGAAAAGAAACAACAAGCACTTGCTCTTTGGAAATGTTTTTTGTTGATATATATCATGTCAGCACACAGCAGATTACTGTATATATTCCACCATTGCACAGTGGGGGTAAAACAACAAAAGCTCCCAAGCTCTGCCCCCATCCCAGTTTCACTGTCATTACAGAAACCTGTCCTGTTGCAGTACTAAATCGGCATGAGAGTTCATAATCTTTTATTAGGATTAGGAGCTCACATGGGAAGGAGGAGTAATGTGATTGAAAATAAAATATGGAATGGGTATTTCAGAAATAGAAAAATAAAAAGCAATCAACGTAAGAACCTGAATTTTAAAATTGCTACAAGGACAGAAAGATCAGAAAAAAGTTTTTCAGGAATGTTCATATCCTGTTTTAAAAACAGTATTCACAATGTATCCTACTACTGGATATGTTTCCGTTCATAACTTGTAAATCATATATATCAGCCTGCAACTAGCATCTATTCCATGACTGAGGTTAGTCTTCTGCATTTAACAAAGTCATTTTGTGTGTTTTTAATAAAGTCAAAATGTACCAAGATGAGAATAATACTCAGCATATGTCAGAGCAATAAACTTCACTAGTGTAATCCTCGTTTGATTCTAGTACAGCAAGTGCTACTCTTCATTGTTTTACAGACAGAAAAAACAACAGAAAAAAAATCAGTTGTCAGGTGAAGCAAGTAAGAATATTTCTGGACTTCCTCAGGTACTCTGATGTTGTAGATATTATTATAACAGTATTAATAGGATGGATCGGCAAATCTAAGGACAACAAAGGCTACATGAAATCACATGTGAGACCAAAACCATACTAATCTTCACGACTTGCTTTGTTTTTATGTTCCAAGATCATCAAGGGTTCTGAATTCATGTTCAGAGCTGTGACAGCTTCAGTGCTTTGAATTTCATTAAAATAAAATAAATTTAAAAAATCCTTGTAAAGAATAACATAGACTTCTAAACTGAAAATAGAGCAATCAAATTATGGAGTACAAAATTAAAATAAAATAAAAATTTATTTCAATATTTAGTTACTTTACATTAACTTTCACAATGATCAAACTTTAAAACTTCAAATGTAAGAAGATTTATCCATTTCATGTTCATTCTGACTAATTACAAAGCACAACTTATTTACTAAAAGATTCTTCACGTGTAAGCTGAAGTTAGCTGAAAGGTTTACCATTGAAACCAAATTATTTGATGTTTGAAACAAGATCTCAAAGGCGAAAACGAGATTTCTGGCTTTGTATTCCTTTATTCTACAAATGCTAACCTTTAATGTCTCCCTAAAAGATACTACAATTTAGAATTTAAGTGAACAATTAAAAGTGTGGAAATGCCTCGTTACCACAAATTGCATTTCCAGTTTCTCAAGAGCTTTAAACCCAGAGCAAATTCTGGCAAATAGTATTCTGAGGCAATGCTTTGGGCTGTATACACTTGGTTAATTTCTTTCCTTATACTTGTTCAGTGCAGTGAACGGAAGGTATTTTATCTAGTCCCTGTATTATAACATAAAGGTGTTTTAAAGACAAAAGATGCTAGAATAAACTCTGTAGGTGATGGGAGAAATGCTTTTTTTTTTTTTTTAATAATCTTTCTTGATTTCCACTTATGATCATTGGAGAACAAGACTTTCCTTCAGGATGACTCTTCTTGTTAGTCAGTTTGTTGTAGAGTCCAGGTCCATCATATTTTGGGGCTTTCTCAACACAAAAAAGCTAAGTTTGATGACTATTCCCTGCATCAGGCCAACAGATGTCTGCTTTTGATTGGAGAAAATTGCCAAACTCTTAGTTTCTGCACTGTTTTTGGAAAAAATACAGTAGTTAATCCAAATCAATTTATATTCATGATTTGAAATCACTTACAGCAATCACACAGGCTAAAAGAGACTTTTAGCTCTCTCATGGTGTCCTGCAGTCAGTTCTTACCCAGTTAATGCTTGGTGTTTCCTTCTGGCTCCTCTATTACCTTTCTTGGTCAGAGAAAAACTCTTCAAGACAAGAGTGAAAAAACCCTCTCTCATTCACCCGCCCAGTAAAAATGATAGAATGCATTTCTGGATGAGGGCTTTATAAAGGAACCTAATTAATTTTTCTCAGTTCAGCCCTCAAATCAGACAGCTGCAAAAAAGGACAGTGATGGTTAAATGCCACTTGTTTTCAGGCTCATGTTTGTCAGAGTCTGGGTGGATCCAGGGGGCAGTTTAGAGAGGTTAAATTTAAGGTTTAAATGCAAGCAGATAGATTACTGACTGAGCCAAGCCTTACTGTCTTTCTGCTGTTGCAATCTAAGGAGATTTGTCATTCTTTGTGTGGAAGAAAAGACATGTTAACTGCTTGTGGACAAGACAAACATGATAAAGACTGCCACCTATTGTGTGCTGAAGTAAAACACGGGTTCTGCATACAGCAAAATAACATGCTGGCAATTCAAAGACGGAACGAAATAAGTGAACAGTGCAGAACTTTCTCTTCTAGGGCCTGTTTAATGCACTAAAATAGACTTCTTTCCTCCTGGCTCTCCTGAGTTCAGTGCTAAAGCCATCTCTGTCACTTTCCCAATAAAAAGACATTGGTTCCCCTAACATATAACTTTTTAACTCAGTGCGATGTGTCTTGACTGAATGACTAATTTATAAATTGTAAAACTTTCCTATATTTCAGTGGGAATTGGCATCAACAAATCAAATTCATAGCATGTATGAAGTACATGGGTGAGGTATTTAATTACAAGATGTATTTGCATCCTTTTTAGGGTAAGCTTACATACATTAATACTTTTATTTATTTACAGTGGAGGGAAAGAAAAAAATTAGCATTCTTTGTTCTTGTTTGAAAAATGATCTTCACCTTTTCGTTATCCTGGGATTGTGTCTTGTGCATGTAAAACTCTGAAAATTCATCAAAGTCACAAGTGCTGCAGAGAAAATGGGCAGGTATTGTGAAAATTTTGACCTAGAACACTATTAAAAATGGGTCAGACAGCTAACTGTACTGAAAGGAACACAACTTCACTGACACAGAGGGGAGACAAGGTGACCCGATTACGTACTGTTAATTTTTCATCCCTTTCGCACTACAGTACAATCAAGATTCTTGACCATCTGAGCAATAGGGAAATTAGCATCACATTTTTCATAAAACTGACAGCAAAAGCATGACCAAAGAAAAATCTAGTGTGACCAAATAATGCAATGTTATTTAATGTTTGCTCTTAGATACCCATGAACCTTTGACCACTCTGCAACTAAGCTGAACTGGCTGGGAGACCAGACCTTGGGCCTCTGAGACTTGACACTTGAGTAGACTTAAAATGCACTGTTCAAACACTATTGCCCTGCAGAGCCCATGGGCATCCTTTAACCTTTAGCATAGCCTCTCTGTATTTTTGAGGAGAAAAAGCTATTGGCTGAAAGGAATACTGTCTGGATATGTAAGCTTTTTAATGAAACTGATCAATATTAAATACAATAAGGTTTCCTCTACATTTAATGTAAGATATCAAGAATAAACATAATAAAAATAAATACTTAATGTGAATTCTTAACTCAGAAGTTGTATTTATGATTATCTAGTCTGGCAGACTCTAGGTGCAGAGATATGCTGGGAATTTCTACATCAAGCCAGTAACTTCTGTCTCAGTTGGAACACTCAAAATACTTTTGATCTGGGTATAACGACATTAACAAAAGGAGGCTACCTACAGACTATATCTCTGGGTAAATTAACTCCCTATTTGTACTGTTACTGTTTTTACTGTATGCCATTCCCAGTTTAAATATGCCAAACTTCATGTCACTGAAATGTTTAACAGCTACAAAGCTCCATAAGTGAATGAATTTCCAGAACACTAAGATATAAGCTTACATATCAAACTTTTAAGATGAAGACATGATGATAAAGATGTAAAATTGACAAAAGATACATAGTTAGAAAAAAAAGTTACGTTTCCTTTGTAGTCTACGCCACATATACTATATAACACTGCTAAATTGCACAGTTAATTAAACATGTAGGCTACAGAAAGTTTCAGCTCGGATTACATTCGAACAGCCAGCACTCACATCCTGATCTATAACTCAATGCAGTATAACAGAAATTGCAGCAACCTGCAGAGTCTAGACAATAATATCAGGAACATGGCAAAATCTGTCTCATTGCTAACAGCTTCTCTGCCTTGGGATAGCAGCGCTTTGCTTCTGGTGTTTGCTGCCATCTCATGGGTTTTAAGCAGTATTGCAGCGGAATTCTACAAGACAACTTTTTCTGCCTCAAAAGTGGCCTTACTTTAGATAGCTATGCTACTGTCCTGTAAAAGCAAACACGTTGCTTAAAATTCTGGAAAGATTACTTGGTAGGAACCTACATTCAAAACCAAATTCATTTGGCTTCCCAGTATATGAAAGACTTTGACATATTAAACAAGTCCAGGGGAAGGCCACAAGATTGTCAGGGGCTGGAGGATCTGACATATATGGAGCGACCAAGGGAGCTTGGTTTGTTCAGCCTTAAGAGGTTAAGGTTTCAGGGTGATCTTATTGCTGTCCACCATTACCTAGTCAGAGGGCATAGAAAAGATGTAGCCTCCTTGGAAACACAGTGTGATAGGACAGGACAAACATATAGTTTGAATTTCCTGTATTGCAGTTTATATTAAGCAAAAAAGTTTGCATCATGAGTGGTGCAATACTGAAACAGTGTTGCCAGAGGTGCCATGGAAGACAAATTTGTAACTTACTCAAGCAGATATCAACTACTCAAACAGGAGTGGCTTCTGACCTCTAATGAAGGAGAGAAGATACTTAGACTACCATACAGCAGAAATAAGCTGTCTAGATACTGCATCAGCAACTTAAAACAAAGGTGAGGGAATGTACACATTACATCTTTTTTTCTTAGCGGCTGTGTCACATGACCAAAGTTTTTGTACTAGCCAACACTAACCTGAAGGCATAGCCTAAAACATGAAAGGCAGGAAGACAAAGCAGAAAAGCCTACTTAAACCTTAGTAAGAAAAAAATTCTTCAGGCCAGCTAGAACATGTCAGCAAATTCACAGGTGCTTTGAGATGAACTCACAGAAGTAAAGAAGGTGATCAGTGAGTACTGAAAGCACGGTGTCAGAGCACAGAGCTAAAATATTGATCTACTGAGTATGCATAGCTACATAACTATTCTGAAGAAGGCCAGTGTCCTTAATTCTAACTAGAAAGACAGAGGAGCTAAGCTACTAGCTTTGAAAAATGATGTCATGGCATAGCTTTTCATAGCCACCGCACAATGAGGGTTAATGTTCTCATGACTAATCCACCTGCACCCTCAGTCCATCACTTGGGAGTGCTAAGCCAGTGGCACCCGGTGGTGTGTGCTTTGGCAATACTGTAACATGCTCCAGGCACTTAATGACCTCACAGAGACTTATAACCTGAAAGAAGACCAGATGAGGAAAGGTGTTGACTCAATACTTTCAAGAGTCACTGTTGTACTTTCTCTGCAACAAGTACTCAGCATGACTCTTAGAAGTCATATTTGAAAATGATCCTAAGTCATCAATCTTTTGAATGAATGAGCAGAGAACCAGCTGAATGAGAAAATGCATTCAACTGCACTGTTTTCCCATAAGCACGAAATAAACATTTTCTTCATCCCCCACAAAGGCTTGAGGAAGAAGGCAAACAACTTCCTCCATTTCTCCCACTTACATTCAGTGAAACAAGATTTCTTTCTTTAGGCAGATGAGGATGACCCATTTAAGACACTGCTGAACATAGTGCTGCCGTACTGAGATTTTTAAAAATACAGTTGCATGAGTTTTGTTGGGACTAAGGATATAGTATATACTGTACTACTATCTTTTAATGTATAGTGCTGTGTCCAGATGACAAAACAACATGGAAGCCTCTGAGCACAGCAAAGTTAACAACATTAGATATGTTCCTTGAAAAAAGAAAAAAATCCTGTACATTCAGGTTCCATTAGTACTGAAAAAAGTCTTTGGCACTTAAATTCAAGTGTAAGGTAAGATTTCTTTTAACATAATAGGTATGCTTGAAGAAGCACATCTAAAAAGGACTTGTCCGTTAGTTATCTTTTTTCATTTTCATATTCACGTTTTTGAACATAGCAAGCTAAAATGAGAGATAAACAGAGATTACTGACTAGTATGAAAAATTAAAGCATATCGCACAGTTAAAAAAAAAAAAATTATTTTAGCAGCAACCCGTACCATCAAAATTACACTGGACCACGGCGCTTTAGAAAGTTAATGCGTGACATAAAGCATTGTGGGGCTTTGTCACTAAAAGCAACATTAAAGTTTTGGAAACAAAATCGCTTTCATATAGCAGTGCTGACTGGTAAGGGACGTGGTGGTGTAGAAGAGGTTAGGACAACCAAGCCGACCCAGCGGCTTGCTCCGCCAGGTCCACCGTTCCTACGGACCAGAGAAGTCTTTCCCGGAAAGTATCGTTGAGGTTTAACAGACGGACTTTGTTCATAAGCTTAGGGCTTGTTTTCCCCACGTGTTTCGCGGTAGGTGCCGCAGCCGGGGGAAGGCAACGCCGGCTCTCCGTTCAAGAGCACGCATGGCTCAGGGGCGGCTGGGACAACA
>NW_010563668.1:0-9966 GCF_000687285.1 Phaethon lepturus | reverse complement strand
GGGAGCCCGAGGCGTGGGCAGCTCCAAAGGAGACGGTTGCCTCGCGTGACGCGAATAACACGGAACCCTCCACGCTGCAGTCCACAGAGGGAGCAGGACTGTGCAGCTGCAGGGTCCCCCAGCCCCAGAGGGGTGTGGGCCACCTCAAGAGAGGGGACGGGGCTCAGGCGGGAGCAAGCTGCAGAACACTGAAATGTTTTTTAAAATTAAAAAAAAACCCGCAAAACCGGGGAGGACATAGGACAAAGCGAGGTGGCAGAGAGGGCCGGGGCTCAGTAGAAGAGGGGACAGCCCAGCACCGTCCCTCTGCCCAGGGCCGATGCACTCCCACAAGCGGAGCTCCCTGCTTTTTCCTATACCGAGAAACCTGCACAGAGGAACACCTCTTCCCCGGAGAAAGGCTTGTGTTTTCCCCGGGGAACACAGTGGCACCAGGCTGCTTGGCTCAAGAAACCCAGCTGGGTGTATTCCCCGCAGAAGGCCACGGGATCCAGCCATGGCTTTGTGGATGTCCTCTGTTCCTGGATCCATGGCTCGCCCGATCCCAGCACGCTGGTGGCAAAGGCACGATGCCTTTGCGCTCCCCAGACCCAGCAGAAGCCCACGCCTCTGGGCGTGCTGCAGGAGGGCAGGCAGGGGATGGCACAGCAAGGAGCCTCAATCACCCCAAAGCTCATTAAAGCCATCCATGCCCCCACTCAAGCCCCCAGGAAACTGCTCTTCCATGGTCAGGTACTGTTCACCGCCCTGGCCCACAGATGAGCAGCCTCAGTCCCGAGGCATCTACTAAAAAAGCATTCTTCATACCTGTTTGAGAGCAGAGTTTCCCTACTTCCCCCCATGAGCAAACAGCCCTTGCTGCCTCACCATCACAGTCCCACCCATTGGCAAAGAGGGGAAAAAACAACAATTAAGCAGCGTTTCACTGTCAAACACTGCACAGGCCAAAACACGCAGCGCTCCATTTCCTAGACACGTGCCGGTAAAAGGTTAGCCGAGTTAGCACAAAGTCTTCTCTGCACATTTCACCCAGCTGCCTTCTCACAAACTTGAGTCCTGCTCGATAACGTGAGTACGAGCTAAAGCACCACACAGCCAGGTATATTTTTATTTGGGAACAAGGTGTAGCTCAGAGCCCAGTTAGGCCTGAGCAGCTCCAGCTGCAATTAATGCTGTTTCTATGAAGGCAAATCCCACACCATTACCTGGTCATCTCCTTCAGCTGGACCCATTTCATGGAGCCAAATGAAGTGAAAGGTCTGTAAACTCCGGAGCAAGACAGGGAACACAATTGTGCATTTCACAGTACCTTTCAATAACCCCTTATCAGCACTTATTGCACAGTCACAGGGGATCAGAAAGGACATGAAAGCAGAGAAAGTAAGGAAGTTTAGGGAATAGAGATGTCTTTTAACTACAAGACAGACACAGAGGGTTTTCCCCCAAAGTGTGCTTTCTCTGGGAAAAGGAGGGCACAAGTTTTTCTCTCATGGGGAAAGGGGAAGTTTTCAACCAAGCTGACCATTATTTATTTATTTATAGAAGCTAACCACTCCATTTTAAAATAAAATAAAGTGAATAGTTTCCATTTTGCCCACCTCCACTTTCAATTAAAACAAAAAAAGAGAGAGAGACACTGGGCAGGGAGGGGAAGAAAAAAGTAAGGAAAAAGGACAAGAAAATCCCCCACAAAAGTCTGGAGTCAGTTTCTTCAGGTTTCAAGATAATTAAAGCCCCTTTGAAATGAAAGCTGTTTGTCTTTTCTTTTTCCCCTGTGGAAAGCATGGGTCATTATTTCCACTGAGCACTTCGTGTTACCAGTACCCCTTTTCCCTCGGGAATGCCCAAGCCAGGAAGCACTGACCCAGGAACAAATGTCTGGAGCTCAGGAGGCCCTTTCCCATGGCACTGAGCCATCGCCTCCTTACCTCTACCTGGTCTGCTGCGTTGCAGATGACCCAAATACAGCTCCACGGGTGGGCCAGACCTGCTAATACACACCACAGCTTTTGGTCAAGCATTTCCCTGGGCCCATCCCTCTTACCTTCTGCTGTTCTCCATCCTAACCTCTTGCTCTGTTTAGAGCTTGGACTCCTTCTCCCACACCGAATCAAAAACCCAGGAGGAAAATAAAGAAAAGCCCTGCGCTCCCTCAGGTGTAGGGTCACACGTGGGAGGTTTGCCAACATCTGCATGTGTGTACCTCAAACAGAGTTAAATCCATTTCTTTGGGAAAGGACCAGCACCTGGCATTGCGCATCTCGCTCAGGGAACGCTCCTGAAACCAGCTGGTTTCTCCAGGAGCTCCTGCAGCCTTTGCGGAGATGAACAACCTACGGGACTGGCGCAGACCATGCCTTTTTTTTTTAGTATCTTTTCCTCATCTGGCACCGAGCATCACTTACTTGCAAAGTGGGAGAATGGTACAGCTCTGAAAAGGAACGTTTCACAAGACACGTGATCACAGATCACACAAACCCAGCGTTTCGGCACATGTGCCAGACTCAAGTGGGGTCTGAACTTGTTTTACAAGGCAAATAGCAGAGCTCCATCTCTGAGCGCACTACCATAAACTCCAGATTCCTCCCTGGCTTTGTTTCCATTTGCCATCAGCAAAATCTATCAGCACACCCAAAAATTTCACATTTCCTTAGCACTCGGGAAACAACGCATGAGCTGTACCCAAAAAGACAGTGCAGGCTGCCATGGAAGGAGGACAGCACACAAAAATCAACTCCACTCCACCCATTCAAGGGCATCCAAGGGACCTAAAAGCGCTTCAGCTACTATCAGCTGGGGTGACTCCGCTGACAATCAAAGCATCTCTTCAGAGGGATAATAAATTCCCTACTTTGTGCAACCGTCACTTTGTTCTGCTTCTGCTGCTGTGGGTTTGCGATCCAACGTGGGCTTGTTCCCATCTTAGACAACATCACAAGGGAAAAATATAGGACAGACAAAGGGATGGAATAAGATAAATCAGGCAACAAGGCAGGGTTTGGAAAAAGCTCGTACTCAAAGACCTTTTAAAAAAGCAGCTCACATGCAAAGGCATTTTAAAGGGAAATAGGCAGCAGAAAAAGGAAGTCAAACAAACACCTTTCAGTTGGGATTTCTGGTGAAGGTTAATCAGACGGCAGCACCTAGAAATAGATTTTGCAGGTTTCTAGGAAAACACAGACAACCCATTCAGAAAAGCACAGAGATTTCTAAAAGTACCGACTTATCAAAAAAACAGAAATCTTACCGCAAGGTTCTGACTTTGCCATCACGTGTCCATGGGCTTGAGAGAGTGACAGGAGGGAGCAGGGACGCACAGGCACCAGGAAAGCCAGAAAATTATGCAACAGCTCATCAGACCCTAACGAGGCCCTGCTCCAGAATCCTGAGGTGCTATTTTAATACAGCTCCCAACTCTGAGACTGAGCTTTGCAAGGGTACTGGGAATCTATAAATCATGAAATAAGCTGAATAGCTACAAGAGGTTTTGTGCCTCATTAGTGAGAGGATACATTCACAGGGGAAAAGCCTTTAAGATCAAGGAAGAGTTGTTCGTTTTTAAAGTTTCACAACAAAAATCTACTCATCGCGCTCTCAGGAGAAATGCTCTCGGGAAGCTTAATGTTCAATGCCTTCTCAGATCACTAAGGCTTCACTTACCAATATTAGTGCCTTACACCGCAGCTCCTAAGACATCCTTGGAGGCAAAAGAGGGGGGAAGACGAGCCCCCCGCTCGCTTCAGAAGCGCCCTGCGTGAAAGCCAGGCTGCTGGGCACAAGCAGCAGGAGCACCCAAGTCACGCAGCAGCACGGACGCGCAGCGGGAAGGTCCGGCTCTGGGGCTGCCAGCCGCCCCCCACCCTACAGAAGCTCCACCAAAAAGTGGGCACGAGTGCTAGTTTGCCTACGAGGCCTAGATGGTGCTAGTCATCAACCTGACAAGTTTTACAGGAGGAAATCTGCTGTCACTTGGTTCAGAGCAGCTTCGCACCAAGCTCACAACACACAGCAAAGCCCCAGCTTTGCAACCCAGGTAAACACCGCGCTCCTGGTAGAGATGCCACCCCCAACGTCCCAGG
This sequence comes from Phaethon lepturus, assembly GCF_000687285.1. Classification (NCBI taxonomy): domain Eukaryota; kingdom Metazoa; phylum Chordata; class Aves; order Phaethontiformes; family Phaethontidae; genus Phaethon; species Phaethon lepturus. The sequence goes on along the minus strand of NW_010563668.1, from coordinate 5,887 downwards.
ATGCGGTGGCACTTGCTCATGCGGGAAGTCATCGCTTCACAGAGGTCCCAAAGCTGCTGCAGGATGCCCACGGAGTATTACAGGGTGCAGAGGGGTCCACAAATACCAGCTGCCTTTGCCAAAACTAAAAGGAGCACCTTGAAGAAGACAGAGAAGTAACTCGGTTCTCATCCTCGTGTTCCCTTTCCCGCCCAAGCTGCCAACGATCTCGCATTTCTCAGACCCGATAAAGCCTCTTTGCACTTCGGCTTTTCAGTTTTCCAGGTTTTCTTTGCAGAGAGGAGCTCTGCCTCTGCTTTGGTGTTTGCTGGTGCTCTCAAAAAAGCCACAGACCTGCACTGGTTTCAAACCCTTGTTATTTCTGAGCCTAGGAATGCATAAGCCCCTGCCTCAAGGGCCGGGCAACCTGCATGCTCAGGGCAGATAAGAAGAAGAGAGGAAGTTCAGCATCCTGCAGCAGGCACAGGGTGCCTAATCCGGTCCACGAGCCTCCATCTCCACTCCCCCAGGAGATACGTGACTGGGGCAACTCTGAGGCTTAGCAGCAAACCTCCACGCAGCAGGGTTCACTGCTGTAGTAACCGCTCTGGAGTTAAGTACTTTGCTGAGCAGGATGTGCAATGCCCAGATCATACAACAACCATTAATATTCAATTTACAGTACCTCAAAACCTCAGTATTTCATTTCAGGAAAAAGCAGAATTACCCGGTTACACAAGAACTTTACTACACAGCAAAGAACTAGATACAGCAGGAGAAAGGCTGTTTTATTTTCAGAAGGGCTAGTCTCCACTGACTCAGATAGGCTTGGAGGTGGTTTCAGGTGCTTATGAAAGTTAAGCCCTAAAGCTGTGCACCAGAGGATCTCTGGTTATTACACAACGCTGCCAAACTAGTTTCCACTGTGTTATCTCCACAGCCCTTCTCCTACTAAAAGCACAGTTCCCCTCATGAAGTTCCCACATCCTGAATAAAATTCCTGACTCTAACTCTTAAAAACATCACTGGTTCTTCTGACGGCCCAGCCCAACAGCACCATCACAGCTGGTAACAACAGGGCAAAGCCAGGACCCATCGTAATCATTTAAATGACATCTAGAATTTCATTTCAGAGCCTGTTGTTTGTGCAAACAGCCCAAGGTCTGAAATAAGAGAGGCGAGAAGCAGACTGCAGTGCACTCTTAGCAAGGAGCTGTGAAACCGCAGTTGGGGAGAAATTTGTGTAATTCACAGAGAAAAGCCAACGTTTCCAAGAGCGAACACAGATCTGTGGAAGCCAAATCACCTGATTTCCCCCCACCCACCACCTACTTTCTAAGCCAAAAAAGGCTTTACCTGCGAGGATTTTCCAGAGAAGTAGGGAAGGATAAGCCCTTTCTGTACCACCGCCCAGATCCTGGACCTAAAAACACGAAAAGGCATGGCTGACCAGACACCTCGCCCTCATCCATCTCCTCTCCATCCAGGGAATTTCTCACATCACTGGGAACCGTCCCCCAGCAAGGCAGCTCGGACAAAAGATCATAAAACAAATTGTTTTACCTGCACAGGCAGCGGGGAGCAGCTCCTAGGAAAGGTGCATCCCTGGAAACCACCTGTCTGAAGTCCATGCTAAAAACAAGCACCCAGCCCAGGGTTGGGATCACCGAGCCCTGCCGGGCAAGCGGCGAGCAAAAGCCAATCACTCATTAGCCTTATCCCTACAGAGAGATGTTCTTCCCGGCTCTAGCCTCCCCGTGAGTGGGCTTGTGCCTGCTTAGAAAGCTGATTATGAAGTCATCCAGCATGACCAGGCCAAGTCAATCCAGCCAGCTGTTTTAATTTAGCTCTTTTGTTCATTAAGCTTCGCTGTGCCCTTAACCCCTCTGTTCCCAGGGCCGGAGCTCCCCAGAGCCTCCTCACCAGCCGACTGCGGGGAGAGGCGAGCAGAGCATGGGGTGTGAGCTATTGCATCAGCTGCAGCTCACGGCCGTGATACACCCCGCTTCTTTGCAAGGAAACGTTGTGTTTTGCGCTTAGCCATGGCTCCAGAAGAGCTTGACCCACGGCCCCGGATTCATGCAAAGCAACACGGGCTCCCGTCCCTTTTGCTTCCAGCTTCAGGCCCCAGAAGTGCTGCTGAGCCACCCGAGGGTTAACGCCTCGCTGACCGCGCTGCAAACCTTCTCCACTTGTTCCCCATTACCAGCTCTGACCTTCTGTTACTCAAAGCTGATACGGCCCAGCTGGGGAGGCAGCGGAGGAAAACTCAACTGACCCTCTTTGCTCCTGCAAATGTTTGCCTGTTTTCCAGCCTGTGCAGTCCCATCCCCACAGAAACCCTTTCCTATTCTTCGGAGAAAACTCCAGGCTCCAGTCTGCTCCCTGCCCCAAGCCGGCTTCTGCTGCTTAACCACCGGGAGAAAGAGAACCTACGCCAAGAATTGCATTTGCCCCAAATAAAACTGGACTCTGGAAGGGAGAATTGTTAATAAAAATCCAGTTCTGATTTTATTGGGGCAAAAAAAGAAAAACCTAATGCTATGATCCATCTTCCAGGTATATTTCCAGAGGGGCCCTAAACCAAACTGGATTTGCACTGACCCTCATCTCAAAGGATGAGCGGCCAGCACGAGCTCCACGTGGGCTGCAGCTTGGGGATGTCAGTGCTGCCGCTTACGCTGCTGAAGATGGAGGGCTCTGCGCTGCGCACTGCTATATCCAGAGACACAGCTGCAAATTTAGAAACATTGCCTGAATTTCTCTTTGTGCTCTCCCACGTCCTGCCCTGCTACAAATCCTATCTGCTTGCATTTAACTTCTTAAAAAGCACTGCTTAGCAACCTGACAGCCTTTTCACTTTGAGCACAAGGCAACCAGTTCCTCCCATTCCCACTCCTCCAACGGGGAAACCATGGCAGGCACGTGGCCTCGCTCACTTAACAGCACCATCTGAGACGGAGCCAGGGTTATAATAACCCAGCAGCCTCGGTGACACAAGGACAGTTTCTGTCACCTCTTGGCAGCTCCAGTGTATTTTTGTCCATGGGAAGACAGAAGGGTCCTCATCCCTCTTGGTGCCACAGGTCTCATCTGTACTTCCACAACAATTATTTCTGCTGTGGAGTAATATCCTCACTGGAGCAAAGGATAGGTAATTACAGAGCCTTCAGTAAACCTTTTAAGCCATTCATCCAAAGTCCCCCAGAGGGAAGCAGGTGAGACTATAATACGTATTGCACAAGAGATACGTATCTAGGGTATTTTATTTTATAAAAATCTCTCCCCTCCCTTCGCGGTTTGTTTAAAAGGAATGGCAAAACAAACCAGGTAAGCTGCAAGCCACCGCTGCCAGCGCTCCCAGCCCTGCCTCCGACGGCAGATCCACCCCGGGACCGGCGTGGACTCTGTGGGAGCTGCTCGGCAGATAAGCTGCGGGAGAACAGAGAAGGGCTTCGGACTAACGATGAGGCACAGCTCTTCTTGCTCCACAGTTTGGAAACATGCAATCTCCCCAGTTGCCTTCGGCTGAGCGCGGAGGGAGGCAGGACGGGGCAGGTCTAAAACGAACAGGGAGTGCTGTGAAAGAGTCTGGAGCAAGGGAGAAGAGCAAAGGGTGACAGATAAAAGCGCAAGATGGGCATGAGTCATGCTGGCGTACGGCCTCCGAAGAGAGCCCTCAAGCAAAGAGGGTATGAAGTAAATTCATAGTCAGGCAAAAATCCACTAAAACAAAAGGCAACCCAAAATAGGCTCTCGCATACCTGTCTCCTCTGGCTCATCATTAAAGGTTCAGCATCACACCTACTGGGGCTGTGCTTCTTGCTGGCATCTGGTCACGCTTGGCCGGGCCAGGGCAGAGGTGGGGGCACTCACGGTGCGTCGGGAGAGCACTCGCTCCCCGCGGCAGGCCCAGGTCTCCAGCTAATGGTTGCAAAAGCCGCCTTCCTTCCCCGGAGGAGAGAGCTCTCTCCAGAGAGTCAACATGAGGGCTGCAGATCTTACACACTTCCACTTGCACACACAGGAAAGAAACTCCGCTGCAGGCAGCTACTTTCCGTTCAGCCTGTCCACACCTACCCACTCATGAGCTAAGGATGAAGGAGTTTAAGCTGGGATCCAGAAACCAGCCCTCCCAGACCTTTGGGGAAAGCTTGGATCTGAAGTCAAGCAGCGTGGCTCCAGCTATTTCTGTTGCAAACCCTGCTCTCCCGCCTGGGGATTAGGAAAGCGAGCAGTGCAGGTGTTCTCCGAGAAAGACGCAACCCGGGCACGCCAGCTCTTTGGAAACCTAACAGCAGATCCATTAGCTGCAGCTCGCGCTGCAGCCTTGCAGCTGGGTGAGCCACAAGCCGGTTCCCCGCTACGCTGGGGCTGGAAGCTGGCCAGCGAGCCTTCCTTCAGCTGCTGGCCTGCTTGTTTTTACAATAAAGAATCCAAACCCCAAGCCAGCCTTAGGAACGTTTCTCCTCTGCGGAAACATCGGTTCTGCACACTTTAGTTTCCACTTTAGAGAAACTTTTGCCGTTTATAGGGGCCAAAGGCACGGGGGAAGCGGACCCTTCTCTTTGGTGCTTGTATAGCTCTCCGCACCGCCACGTCCTGGGCTGGACCATGGCCCTGCAGCACCGGAACAACAAACAGCAGGAGAAACAAGTTCGCCATGGGGACCCTCAGGGCACCAGAGACCCTCAGTGGTGGAAAGTGCTCTACCCCATCCATCACCAATCTCTGCAGCAGCAGCAGCATCTCCTTCAGGGGCAGCATAAGCATCCCCAGATATTCTAGACTAAGAATAAAACAAGGATTTTCAGCTCCCTTGCTCCTTCTTTCCCCGAAGTCACACTGCAGTAGCTTCTCAACAAAGCTGGAAGAGCTGCGGTCACTGCGCTGAGGAAGGAGCAGCCACCCATAGCAAACATCTCCAGCCACACAACACTGTCACCAGGATGGGTTTTCAAACCGCTTTTACAAGTTTGTGTTTCTCGCACAGAAATTTGGCGTCTCCTCTAAAGATGCTTGTACCCACCCTTAGAGCAGGACACCATATCCATCCCCACCAGTCTGGCTTTTTCCCTCCCCAGAGTCACCACTCAACAAGGGCTGCAGGGACCAGAGAACAACCTCTTTGCTGTACAAACATGCCCTCCACAGGGCAGGGAAAAGAGTTTAGCTCATTTTCCTGTCCTTATTTTGGGTACAGCCCAACACTCCTCACTAAAGCCAGCTCAAGGGCAGCTTCAGACATGAAGTTGTACCCTGGAAGAGCATTGGGGTAACAGCAGAAAGGCACGAGCACACCTGACTTGAAAAGAGCCTGCAGGCGCTAAATATCAGCTTGAGAAATGCTGGCAAAGCTGTGTAGAAAGGGCACACGGCCTAGCTCAAACTCCTGACGCTTACTCTTTGTTTGTACAAGCACCTAACTCCCTCCCAGATATTTGCAAAAGCTCGGGAAGTTGGCACAGTAGCAAGGAGTTAGCCTTTAATTAACTAGAAGTCAAATACAAAAAGGACGTCAGCAACCTGCAAGCTGCACTGCTCCCTCTGACCGGAGGGTACAGCTCTTCTCTGGGTCCAGGCAGACCTGTGTCGCCCCATTCCGCTGTTCTTTCATGCCAGCATGTAAAAAAGGAGTTTGCTGGTGCTGCTTACGTTTCTCCTGATCCCCTTTCAACACACACCATTGAGCGAGCTGAACAGATGCATTTCCCACCCACCTCAAACCGTAGCTGCAATGTCACGCTCCCCAAGGACGCCAGTGTGCCCAGGGCCAGTCCGATGAAAAACCACCACTACAGAAAAGCAGAGCTTGGGACAACACAACCACCACCTCAACCACACCGGAAAAGCCGTCCCCAATGTCTGCACAACACACAATCGCCCCATCCATCCATCCATCCATCCA